>NC_056434.1:14270995-14310995 GCF_018296145.1 Oncorhynchus tshawytscha | reverse complement strand
TGACCAGTTTCTAACATCTTTGTAATTTCTAGCAGTAGCGTCCCAGAGTAGATGAGGACCTTTTCTGTAAATCTGCCAAAGACACTTGTTTAACTTTTATACCGGGAGAACAGGGGGGTGGGACGGCGCTGTCGTGGCTCTCCAACAAGGTCGTAAGCAGCCATAGACCTCTGTGTAGACCCTCTGAAACATGCTATGGGGGTCCCATCACAGACATGGCAGTGTAGATTTTTTAAAAAGAGGATCTTTTTGTCATACAAAAAAAATGTTATGTAAAAACAAACAAATGAACCTTTTCAAAAATTGCCTTTTTCCACTGGTGCTGAATTCAATATGAGTCTCTCCATCTCATGCTGCGGTACTTTACCCCTCTTCTCTCTCTCTACTCCCCCTCATCTCTTTACCCCTCCTCTCTCTTTCTCTCTCAACCCATCTTCTCTCTCTCTCTACCCCTCTTCTCTCTCTCTTTCTCTCTCTCTACCCCTCTCGCTCTCTACCTCTCTCTCTCTACCCCTCTCGCTCTCTACCCCTCTTCTCTCACTCTCTCTCTACCCCTCTCTCTCTCTACCCCTCTCTCTCTCTCTCTTTCTCTCTCTCTACCCCTCTCTCTACCCCTCTCTACCCCTCTCTACCCCTCCTCTCTCTTTCTCTGTCGTGGCTCCAAAAAAAAATCTCTACCCATCTTCTCTCTCTCTCTACCCCTCTCTCTCTCTCTACCTCTCTCTCTCTACCCCTCTCTACCCCTCCTCTCTCTTTCTCTCTACCCATTTTCTCTCTCACTCTACCCCCCTTCTCTCTACCCCTCATCTCTCTCTTTCTCTCTCTCTACCCCTCTCTCTCTCTTTACCCCTCATCTCTTTCTCTACCCCTCCCTCTTCTCTCTCTCTCTCTCTCTCTCTCTCTCTCTACCCCTCTTCTCTTTCTCTCTCTCCCTCTCTCGTTCTCTCTCTCTCTCTCTTTCTCTACCCTCATCTCTCTCCCTCTCTTTCTCTCATTCTCTCTAACCCCTTCTATCTCACTCTCTCTCATTCGCTCTACCCTCTCTCTCTGTCTCATTCTCTGCCCCCTCTCTCTCTCTGTCTCTCATGCTCTGAAATGTGAGGTTTTCGCTGTATGACACATGCCCATTGCTATGTCAGGTCCTCTTGTCTGAGTCCCAGTACTAAGGCTGTTGACCGCTGGGTCATTGTGGAGACTGAGGGTCTGTCATCACGAGGGGAATGGACAATGTGAGATCCCCATGTATTGTGCAACACTAAGGGAGCCAGACCTCCATGTACACTTAAAGGTGATGGAAAGGGAGCCAGACCTCCATGTACACTTAAAGTGGATGGAAAGGGAGCCAGACCTCCATGTACACTTAAAGGGGACGGAAAGGGAGCCAGACCTCCATGTACACTTAAAGGGGACGGAAAGGGAGCCAGACCTCCATGTACACTTAAAGGGGATGGAAAGGGAGCCAGACCTCCATGTACACTTAAAGGGGACGGAAAGGGAGCCAGACCTCCATGTACACTTAAAGGGGATGGAAAGGGAGCCAGACCTCCATGTACACTTAAAGGGGACGGAAAGGGAGCCAGACCTCCAGTTTGGAGTTTGGAATCTCAGATGCACTTCCGCTTTTCAAAATGGACTTTTCCGTTTCACTAAAAAGACTGGGGGACTGAAGTGTATGAGAGTAATGTTGTGGCTTTGTGATAGAACACTCCTCTCCCCGGTCATGACCGACCATTTACAGAGAGCTGGCCGAGAACATCCGAATGAACGCAGAAATAAACTACATTTCAGAGAAAAGTGAGCTAAATACAACTTTTATATTTGACTTTATTCCATGTTATTTCTTACTTTACTTTTCAAAGAGGCAGCAGAAGTTATTCATATGTGAAATGAAATTATATTGTAGACCCTTGAAATATTAGAGCGACGAGGGTACCAGTCTCTGCAGCCAAACAGAGAATCAGCCGTTTGCTATTGTTGTTGTTGTTTTCCTGCTTGTATCACAATGCATTCTGGTACTTGTAGTCCTGTAATGCTTTTTTTTAAGGTGAAGAACATGGTGTGGTTATCAGATCAATTTATTTTTAGTTGGTTTTAATGTGGATAAAACATGTTTGGATTTCATATGAAATGTTCTTGTTTTGGCAAAGGAAAGCTATGGGGAAAAATGGGAAAAACACAAATAAAGCTTTTTGTCTATAGCGGATATAGCTCTGGTTTACAGTGTGACATTTCTATACTGTAGGCTACAGAGTGAATACATCATCAAAGTATTCTGAACTGCTGTTTCAATCAAACATGCCCTCCGGACGTTGTTTGCAGTGTCTTTACCTAAACTAAATTGCAGTCTAATGTTGATAAGCCAATTTGGTAAAAATAATGTCTGCATATGGATTAAAAAATATATATATATATATATATATATATATATATATATATATATATATATATATATATATATATATATATATATATATATATATTTACATTTTATTAATGGGCACTTGTTAAAAAAACTATTCTCTTCCCTGTGATGCATGACAATAAAAAAGATTAAGCCTAAGATAAAACCTATTTTAATCAAAGAATGGACTCTCAGACCTGTGACAATTGACTTCTAGTGAGTGATCAGAGGGAAGATCATTTCAGGAATGTA
This sequence comes from Oncorhynchus tshawytscha, assembly GCF_018296145.1. NCBI lineage: Eukaryota > Metazoa > Chordata > Actinopteri > Salmoniformes > Salmonidae > Oncorhynchus > Oncorhynchus tshawytscha. The sequence goes on along the minus strand of NC_056434.1, from coordinate 14,308,342 downwards.
TCTATCAGTGTTTAAAAATTTAACAAATACAACTTCCACTAAAAGTGGCCTCTTTGATTTTGGCTTTAAAATCTCAATCGCTTTCCAAAGAGCTGCTCTGACAGGTGTAGGATTGACTCATCTCTCTTAAAGAGACTAGAGAGAGCTTTCTATATCTCATGAAATCAGCTGTCCTGGAGGAATATGCAAATGCCTTTGGGGGGATTATAGATTGATAAATACTTTGCCATGATTCAAGTTCCCTCAAATGACACAAGTTCCCTCAAATGATTCAAGTTCCCTCAAATGACTTAAATCATAACAACTTCACTCTTTAAAAAAAAGGGTTCCGAAAGGGTTCTTCGGCTGTCCCCATAGGATAACCCTTTTGGGTTCCATGTAGAACCCTCTGTAGAAATGGTTCTTCATGGAACCCAAAAGAGTTCTACCTGGAACCAAAAGGGTTCTTCAAAGGGTTCTCTTATTGGGACAGCCGAAGAACCATTTTAGGTTCTAGATAGCACCTTTTTTCTAAGAGTGTAATATATGCTATAATATAATACAAGCAAATAGTTAATGAAATTAAATCAAATCAAATTGTATTTGTCACATACACAGAATACATCAGGTGTAGACTTTACCTTGAAACACTTGCTTACGAGCCCTTCCCAACAATGCAAAGTTAATAAATTATATAAAAAGAAAAATAGTGACACAAGAGGAATAAAATACACAAGAATGGAGGTATATACAGGTATTGTAGTACCAGTACCAGATCAATGTGCAAAGGTATGAGGTATTTGAGGTAGATATGTACATGAAGGCAGGGTAAAGTGACTAGGCATCAGGATAGATAATAATAAGGTATTTGAGGTAGATATGTACATGAAGGCAGGGTAAAGTGACTAGGCATCAGGATAGATAATAATAGGAGTAAAATAAAGAACAGAGTAGCAGTAGCAAATGAGTGCAAAAGTGTGTGTATGTGTATTGTGTCTAGTGTGTGTGTGTGTGTGTATATATATGTATATATGGTCTTGTGAGTGTGTGTGTGTGAGTGTGTGTGTGTGTGTGTATATATGTATATATAGTCTTGTGAGTGTGTGTGTGTGTGCGTGTGTGTGTGTGTGTGTGCATATATGTATATATAGTCTTGTGAGTGTGCACAGAGTCATTGCAAGATGGGGTCAGCGCAGATAGTCCAGGTAACCATTTAATTAAATATTTACCAGTCTTACAACTTGGGGGTAGAAGCTGTCTCGGAGCTTGCTGGTCCGAGAACTGATGCTCCGGTACTGTTTGCCGGGACGGTAGCAGAGTGAACAGTCTATGGGTTGGGTGGCTAGAATCTTTTGCAATTGTTCGGGCCTTCCTCTGACAAAGCCTGATATAGAGGTCCTGGATGGCAGGGAGCTCGGCCCCATTGATGTACTGGGCTGTCCATACCACCCTTTGTAGCACTTTGCGAGCAAGGGCAGTGCATTTGCCACACTAAGCGGTGATGCAATCAGACAAGATGCTCTCGATGGTGCAGCTGTATAACTTTTTGAGGGCACGAGGGCCTTTGCCAAATCTTTTTAGCCTCCTGTAGGGGAAGAGACGCTGTCGTGCCCTCTTCACGACTGTGCGGGTGTGTGTAGACCATGTTAAGTCCTTAGGGATGTGTATGCCAAGGAACTTGAAGCTCTCAACCTGCTCCACTACAGCCCCATCGATGTTGATAGGGGCGTGCTCTCCTCTCTTTCTCCTGTATACCACGATCAGCTCCTAGGTCTTACTGACGTTGAGGGAGAGGATGTTGTCCTGGCACCACACTGCCAAGTCTCTGACATCCTCGGTGTAGGCTGTTTCATCGCAGTCGTGGTCACACCTACCAAACCAAATCAAAATCAAATTGTATTTGTCACATGCGCCGAATACAACAAGTGTAGACTTTACAGTGAAATGATTACTTACAAGCCATTAACCAACAATGTAGTTTTAAGAAAAATAGGTATTAACTAAAAAATAGATAAGTAAAAAATAAGAAATTAAAGTAACAAATAATTAATGAGCAGCAGTAAAATAACAATAACGAGGCTGGATACAGGGGGTACCGGTACAGAGTCAATGTGTGGGGGCACCGGATAGTCGAGGTAATTATGATCCAAGATGGCGTAGCAGTCAGACGTCTTGTCGTGTCGTGTCCCTTGTATATATAGTTTTTTTTAAACATATTTTTCTTCGCATATCTTTTAAAACATTTTGCTAAACCTCAACTTCTAAATACTCTCCTGCAACCCGCCTCACCCAATGTAGCGCGGTTCTGCTTTTTTTCTAAAGTATTTATATTTACTTCGGATCCGGAACCCCTCAACTGAAGCTAGCCAGCTAACTACCAGCTATCAGTCAGCAAACCATTGCTAGCGTTCTTCAGCTAACCGGTCATCAGCTAACCTTTAGCTCGGAAAGCTCTCGCCAGTTCGAACAACGTGACTCTAACCAGAGCATAACGGACCTATTTTTTTTTATCCCCGGATTCCCACCGGATTCCCACCGCAAACTGAACATTTTCAACTGGATCTTCACAACTAGCCAACAAGCTAACTAGCTAACCGCAACCCCGGATGATTACTCCTGGCTAGCGTTTCCATCCACTTAGCTTGAAGCTAGCCTGGCCAGAGCTCATGTGCTACCACCGAAGCATACTCCTGGGCTACAATATCCGGACCCACGACCGGCCTATCGATGTCACCGCATGAAGAGGCATAAACAGACTCACCCCATCGCGACGTCCCCCAAAGGCTAACTTTCTAGCCCTTGCTATCTCCTTGCTTGCTTGTTTAGCCCCGGTCCGCTAACTGCTACCTTGTTTAGCCCCGGCCTACTAACTGTTAGCTTGTTAGCACAGGCCTGCTAACCGTCTGAAACGCCGCGTCCCAACCACTCACTGGACCCATATTTACTTTCAATCTCTTTTCGATTTTTAATTCGATTATACCTTCCGGTAACCTGCCTCACCCAATGTGATACGGAATCGCTATTATTTTTTATTTTTAGAACACATTCAAGAACCTCCAGAAGCTAACCAGCTAACTAGCTACAAGCTATTTAGTCATTGTTAGCCACTGCTAGCGGCTTTTACCTTCTGCACAGCCAGCCAGTTTTTTTTACCTGGATAATACTCGCCAGTCTAGCTTCTCTGCCCCATCCACCGCTGCCCCCTGGACACTGATCACTTGGCTACATAGCTGATGCATGCTGGACTGTCCATTAATCACGGTACTCCATTCTGCTTGTTTATGTTTTATCTGTCGGCCCCAGCCGCACTCAGGCTCTGTGTGTAGTTAATCCGACCCTCCCTGCCTAGTCAACGCCATTTTACCTGCTGTTGTTGTGCTAGCTGATTAGCTGTTGTTGTCTCACCTACTGTTTTAGCTACTGTTTTAGCTAGCTCTCCCAATTCAACACCTGTGATTACTGTATGCCTCACTGTATGTCTCTCTCAAATGTCAATATGCCTTGTATACTGTTGTTCAGGTTAGTTATCATTGTTTTAGTTTACAATGGAGCCCCTAGTTCCACTCTTCATACCCCTGATACCTCCTTTGTCCCACCTCCCACACATGCGGTGACCTCACCCATTACAACCAGCATGTCCAGAGATACAACCTCTCTTATCATCACCCAGTGCCTGGGCTTACCTCCGCTGTACCCGCACCCCACCATACCCCTGTCTGCGCATTATGCCCTGAATATATTCTACCATGCCCAGAAATCTGCTCCTTTTATTCTCTGTCCCCAACGCTCTAGGCGACCAGTTTTGATAGCCTTTAGCCGCACCCTCATACTACTCCTCCTCTGTTCCGCGGGTGATGTGGAGGTAAACCCAGGCCCTGCATGTCCCCAGGCACCCTCATTTGTTGACTTCTGTGATCGAAAAAGCCTTGGTTTCATGCATGTCAACATCAGAAGCCTCCTCCCTAAGTTTGTTTTACTCAATGCTTTAGCACACTCTGCTAACCCTGATGTCCTTGCCGTGTCTGAATCCTGGCTTAGGAAGGCCACCAAAAATTCTGAGATTTCCATATCCAACTATAACATTTTCCGTCAAGATAGAACTGCCATAGGGGGAGGAGTTGCAGTCTACTGCAGAGATAGCCTGCAAAGTAATGTCATACTTTCCAGGTCCATACCCAAACAGTTCGAACTACTAATTCTGAAAATTACTCTCTCCAGAAACAAGTCTCTTACTGTTGCCGCCTGCTACCGACCGCCCTCAGCTCCCAGCTGTGCTCTGGACACCATTTGTGAATTGATCGCCCCCCATCTAGCTTCAGAGTTTGTTCTGTTAGGTGACCTAAACTGGGATATGCTTAACACCCCGGCAGTCCTACAATCTAAGCTAGATGCCCTCAATCTCACACAAAGCATCAAGGAACCCACCAGGTACAACCCTAAATCTGTAAACAAGGGCACCCTCATAGACGTCATCCTGACCAACTGGCCCTCCAAATACACCTCCGCTGTCTTCAACCAGGATCTCAGCGATCACTGCCTCATTGCCTGTATCCGCTACGGAGCCGCAATCAAACGACCACCCCTCATCACTGTCAAACGCTCCCTAAAACACTTCTGTGAGCAGGCCTTTCTAATCGACCTGGCCCGGGTATCCTGGAAGGACATTGACCTCATCCTGTCAGTTGAGGATGCCTGGTCATTCTTTAAAAGTAACTTCCTCACCGTTTTAGATAAGCATGCTCCGTTCAAAAAATGCAGAACTAAGAACAGATATAGCCCTTGGTTCACTCCAGACCTGACTGCCCTCGACCAGAACAAAAACATCCTGTGGCGGACTGCAATAGCATCGAATAGTCCCCGCGATATGCAACTGTTCAGGGAAGTCAGGAACCAATACACGCAGTCAGTCAGGCCAGCTTCTTCAGGCAGAAATTTGCATCCTGTAGCTCCAATTCCAAAAGGTTCTGGGACACTGTGAAGTCCATGGAGAACAAGAGCACCTCCTCCCAGTTGCCCACTACACTGAGGCTAGGTAACACGGTCACCACCGATAAATCCATGATTATCAAAAACTTCAACAAGCATTTCTCAACGGCTGGCCATGCCTTCCGCCTGGCTACTCCAACCTCGGCCAACAGCTCCGCCCCCCCCCCCGCAGCTACTCGCCCAAGCCTCTCCAGGTTCTCCTTTACCCAAATCCAGATAGCATATGTTCTGAAAGAGCTGCAAAACCTTGACCCATACAAATCAGCTGGGCTTGACAATCTGGACCCTCTATTTCTGAAACTATCCGCCGCCATTGTCGCAACCCCTATTACCAGCCTGTTCAACCTCTCTTTCATATCGTCTGAGATCCCCAAGGATTGGAAAGCTGCCGCAGTCATCCCCCTCTTCAAAGGGGGAGACACCCTGGACCCAAGTCAACAAACAGGTCACTGACCATCTCGAATCCCACCGTACCTTCTCCGCTGTGCAATCTGGTTTCCGAGCCGGTCACGGGTGCACCTCAGCCACGCTCAAGGTACTAAACGATATCATAACCGCCATCGATAAAAGACAGTACTGTGCAGCCGTCTTCATCGACCTTGCCAAGGCTTTCGACTCTGTCAATCACCATATTCTTATCGGCAGACTCAGTAGCCTCGGTTTTTCTGATGACTGCCTTGCCTGGTTCACCAACTACTTTGCAGACAGAGTTCAGTGTGTCAAATCGGAGGGCATGCTGTCCGGTCCTCTGGCAGTCTCTATGGGGGTGCCACAGGGTTCAATTCTCGGGCCGACTCTTTTCTCTGTATATATCAATGATGTTGCTCTTACTGCGGGCGATTCCCTGATCCACCTCTACGCAGACGACACCATTCTATATACTTCCGGCCCGTCCTTGGACACTGTGCTATCTAACCTCCAAACGAGCTTCAATGCCATACAACACTCCTTCCGTGGCCTCCAACTGCTCTTAAACGCTAGTAAAACCAAATACATGCTTTTCAACCGTTCGCTGCCTGCACCCGCACGCCTGACTAGCATCACCACCCTGGATGGTTCCGACCTTGAATATGTGGACATCTATAAGTACCTAGGTGTCTGGCTAGACTGTAAACTCTCCTTCCAGACTCATATCAAACATCTCCAATGTAACGGCTCTCTTCTATCTCCTCCTCTGACAAAGAGGTAGAACAAGGATCGGACCAAAATGCAGCGTGGTGATGATTCATGATATATTTTAATGAAGGAAAACCTACACATGCAGAAACTACAAAACTAACGAAATGAAATAATGAAAACTGAACCAGCCTATCTGGTGAAATACAAAACACTAAGACAGGAACAATCACCCACAAACACACAGTGAAACCCAGGCTACCTAAATATGGTTCCCAATCAGAGACAACGAGAATCACCTGACTCTGATTGAGAACCTCAGGCAGCCATAAACTATGCTAGACACCCCTACTCAGCCACAATCCCAATACCTACTAAAACCCCCAATACCACAACACAACACAAATTAACCCCATGTCACACCCTGGCCTGACCAAATAAATATATAAACACAAAATACTAAGACCAGGGCGTGACAGAACCCCCCCCCCCAAGGTGCGGACTCCCGGCCGCACACTAAAACCCATAGGGGAGGGTCCGGGTGGGCGTCTGTCCACGGTGGCGGCTCCGGCTCGGGACGTGGACCCCACTCCAACCAAGTCTTAGTCCCCCTGTAACGCGTCCTTTGATTGGCGACCCTCGCCGCCGACCTAGGCCTAATAACCCTCACCAAGGACCCCACTGGATTGAGGGGCAGCTCGGGACTGAGGTAGAAGCTCGGGACTGAGGGGAAGCTCGGGACTGAGGGGAAGCTCGGGACTGAGGGGAAGCTCGGGACTGAGGGGAAGCTCAGCACTGAGGGGAAGCCCAGCACTGAGGGGAAGCTCAGCACTGAGAGGAAGCTCAGCACTGAGAGGAAGCCCAGTACTGAGAGGAAGCCCAGTACTGAGAGGAAACTCAGGCAGGTAGTAGGCTCTGGCAGATCCTGGCTGACTGGCGGATCTGGAAGATCATGGCTGACTGGCGGATCCTGGCTGACTGGCGGATCTGGAAGATCCTGGCTGACTGGTGGATCCTGGCTGACTGGCGGATCTGGTTGCTCCATGCAGACTGGCAGCTCTGGCTGCTCCATGCAGACTGGCAGTTCCGGCTGCTCCATGCAGACTGGCAGCTCCGGCTGCTCCATGCAGACTGGCAGCTCTGGCTGCTCCATGCAGACTGGCTGCTCCATGCAGACTGGCAGCTCCATGCAGACTGACAGCTCTGGCTGCTCCATGCAGACTGACATCTCTGGCTGCTCCATGCAGACTGGCAGCTCTGGCTGCTCCATGCAGACTGGCAGCTCTGGCTGCTCCATGCAGACTGGCAGCTCCATGCAGACTGACAGCTCTGGCTGCTCCATGCAGACTGACAGCTCTGGCTGCTCCATGCAGACTGGCAGCTCTGGCTGCTCCATGCAGACTGGCAGCTCTGGCTGCTCCATGCAGACTGGCAGCTCTGGCTGCTCCATGCAGACTGGCAGCTCTGGCTGCTCCATGCAGACTGGCAGCTCTGGCTGCTCCATGCAGACTGGCAGCTCTGGCTGCTCCATGCAGACTGGCAGCTCTGGCTGCTCCATGCAGGCTGACAGCTCTAGCTGCGCTGAACAGGCAGGAGACTCCAACAGCGCTGTAGAGGAGGAAGGCTCTGGCTGCGCTGAACAGGTGGGAGGCTCCGGCAGCACTGTAGAGGAGAAAGGCTCCGGCTGCGCTAGAGAGGAGGAAGGCTCTGGCTGCGCTAAACAGGCGGGAGACTCCAGCAGCGCTGTAGAGGAGAAAGGCTCTGGCAGCGCTGAACAGACGGGAGACTCCGGCAGCGCAGGAGAGGAGAAAAGCTCTGGCTGCGCTGAACAGGCGGGAGACTCCGGCAGCGCAGGAGAGGAGAAAGTCTCCGACAGCGCTGAACAGGCGGGAGACTCCGGCAGCGCTGGAGAGGCGAGGCACACTGTAGGCCCGATGCGTGGTGCTGGCACTGGTGGAACTGGATAGAGAACACGCACAGGAAGCCTGGTGTGGGGAGCTGCCACCGGAGGACTGGTGTGTAGAGGTGGCTCTGGATAGACCGGACCGTGCAGGCGCACTGGAGCTCTTGAGCACCAAGCCTGCCCAACCTTACCTGGCTCGATGCCCACTCTAGCCCGGCCAATACGAAGAGCTGGTATGAACCGCACCGGGCTATGCACCCGCACTGGAAACACCGTGCGCTCCATAGCATAACACGGTGCTTGCCCGGTCTCTCCAGCCCCCCGGTAAGCACAGGGAGTTTGCGCAGGTCTCCTACCTGGCATAGCCATACTCCCTGTGAGCCCACCCCCCAATAAATTTTTGGGGCCGACTCTCAGGCTTCCATCCGCGTCGCCGTGCTGCCTCCTCATACCAGCGCCTCTCCGCGTTCGCCGCCTCTAGTTCTTCCTTGGGGCGGCGATATTCTCCAGGCTGAGCCCAAGGTCCTTCACCGTCCAGTTCGTCCTCCCATGTCCAGTCCCTCTCTCGCTGCACCTTGGTGCGGCTACACTCCCCTGGTTTAGCCCAGGGTCCTCTCCCGTCGAGGATTTCCTCCCAAGTCCAGAAATTCTTGTCGTGCTGCTCCTGCTGCCGCTGTTGCCTGTTACCACGCCACTTGGTCCGGGTGTGGTGGGTGATTCTGTAACGGCTCTCTTCTATCTCCTCCTCTGACGAAGAGGTAGAACAAGGATCGGACCAAAATGCAGCGATGATTCATGATATATTTTAATGAAGGAAAACCTATACATGCAGAAACTACAAAACTAACTAAATGAAATAATGAAAACCGAAACAGCCTATCTGGTGAAATACAAAACACTAAGACAGGAACAATCACCCACAAACACACAGTGAAACCCAGGCTACCTAAATATGGTTCCCAATCAGAGACAACGAGAATCACCTGACTCTGATTGAGAACCTCTGGCAGCCATAGACTATGCTAGACACCCCTACTCAGCCACAATCCCAATACCTACTAAAACCCCCCAATACCACAACACAACACAAAATAACCCCATGTCACACCCTGGCCTGACCAAATAAATATATAAACACAAAATACTAAGACCAGGGCGTGACATCCAATCGAAAATCAAATCTAGAGTCGGCTTTCTATTCCGCAACAAAGCCTCCTTCACTCACGCCGCCAAACTTACCCTAGTAAAACTGACTATCCTACCGATCCTTGACTTCGGCGATGTCATCTACAAAATTGCTTCCAACACTCTACTCAGCAAACTAGATGCAGTTTATCACAGTGCCATCCGTTTTGTCACTAAAGCACCTTATACCACCCACCACTGCGACCTGTATGCTCTAGTCGGCTGGCCCTCGCTACATATTTGTCGCCAGACCCACTGGCTCCAGGTCATCTACAAGTCCATGCTAGGTAAAGCTCCGCCTTATCTCAGTTCACTGGTCACGATGGCAACACCCACCCGTAGCACGCGCTCCAGCAGGTGTATCTCACTGATCATCCCTAAAGCCAACACCTCATTTGGCCGCCTTTCGTTCCAGTTCTCTGCTGCCTGTCACTGGAACTAATTGCAAAAATCGCTGAAGTTGGAGACTTTTATCTCCCTCACCAACTTCAAACATCTGCTATCTGAGCAGCTAACCGATCGCTGCAGCTGTACATAGTCTATCGGTAAATAGCCCACCCATTTTTACCTACCTCATCACCATACTGTTTTTATTTATTTACTTTTCTGCTCTTTTGCACACCAATATCTCTACCTTGTACATGACCATCTGATCATTTATCACTCCAGTGTTAATCTGCAAAATTGTAATTATTCGCCTACCTCCTCATGCCTTTTGCACACAATGTATATAGACTCCCTTTTTTTCTACTGTGTTATTGACTTGTTAATTGTTTACTCCATGTGTAACTCTGTGTGGTCTGTTCACACTGCTATGCTTTATCTTGGCCAGGTCGCAGTTGCAAATGAGAACTTGTTCTCAACTAGCCTACCTGGTTAAATAAAGGTGAAATAAAAAAATTAAAAATAATAATATATACAGTTAAAGTCGGAAGTTTGCATACACTTAGATTGGAGTCCTTAAAACTCATTTTTCAACCACTCCACAAATGTCTTGTTAACAAGCTATCGTTTTGGCAAGTCGGTTAGGACATCTATTTTGTGCGTGACACAAGTAAATGTTCCAACAATTGTTTACAGAAAGATTATTTCACTTATAATTCACTGTATCACAATTCCAGTGGGTCAAAAGTTTACATACACTAAGTTGACTTTGCCTTTAAACAGCTTGGAAAATTCCAGAAAATGATGTCATGGCTTTAGAAGCTTCTGATAGGCTAATTGGCATCATTTGAGTCAATTGGAGGTGTACCTGTGGATGTATTTCAAGGCCTACCTTCAAACTCAGTGCCTCTTCACTTGACATCATGGGTAAATCAAAAGAAATCAGTCAAAAATTGTAGACCTCCACATGTCTGGTTCATCCTCGGGAGCAATTTCCAAACACCTGAAGGTACCACATTCATCTGTACAAACAATAGTACACAAGTATAAACACCATGGGACCAATCAGTCATCATACCGCTCAGGTAGTAGACGCATTCGGTCTCCTAGAGATGAACGTAATTTGATGCGAAAAGTGCAAATCAATCCCAGAACAACAGCAAAAGACATTGTGAAGATGCTGGAGGAAACAGGTACAAAAGTATCTATATCCACAGTAAAACGAGTCCTATATCGACATAACCTGAAAGGCAGCTCAGCAAGGAGGAAACCACTGCTCCAAAACCGCCATAAAAAAGCCAGACTACGCATGAGGACAAATGTTCGTACATTTTGGAGAAATGTCCTCTAACAAAAATAGAACTGTTTGGCCATAATGACCGTTGTTATGTTTGGAGGAAAAAGGGGGAGGCTTGCAAGCCGAAGAACACCATCCTGTAATTCCCGGGGATGGCAGCATCATGTTGTGGGGGTGCTTTGCTGCAGGAGGGACTGGTGCACTTCACAAAATAGATGGCCTCATGAGGCTTGAAAATGATGTGGATATCTTGAAGCAACATCTTAAAGCTTGGTCGCAAATGGTTCTTCCAAATGGACAATGACACCAAGCATACGGATAACATAGTCAAGGTATTGGAGTGGCCATCACAAAGCCCTGACCTCAATCCCATAGAAAGTTTGTGGGAAGAATTGAAAAAGCGTGGAGGCCAACAAACCTGACTCAGTTACACCAGCTCTGTCAGGAGGAATGGGCCAAAATTCACCCAACTTATTTTGGGAAGCTTGTGGAAGGCTACCTGAAACAGTTGACCCAAGTTTAAAAAAAATGTAAAGGCAATGCTACCAAATACTAATTGAGTGTATGTAAACGTCTGACCCACTGGGAATGTGATGAAAGAAATAGAAGCTGAAAGAAATAATTCTCTCTACCATTATTCTGACATTTCACATTCTTAAAATAAAGTGGTGATCCTAACTGACCTAAGACAGGGAATTTGTACTAGGATTAAATGTCAGGAATTGTGAAAACTGAGTTTTAATGTATTTGGGTAAGGCATATGTAAACTTCCGACTTCAACTGTACATGTAGCTAGAGTTAAAATTACTATGCATAGATAATAAACAGAGAATAGCAGCAGCGTAAAAAAGAGGGGCAATGCAAATAGTCTGGGTAGCCATTTGATTAGCTGTTCAGCAGTCTTATGGCTTGGGGGTAGAAGCTGTTGAGAAGCCTTTTGGACCTAAACTTGGAGCTCCGCTACCGCATTCTGTGCGGTAGCAGAGAGAACAGTCTATGACTAGGGTAGCTGGAGTCTTTGACCATTTTTTGGGCCTTCTTCTGACACCACCTGGTATAGAGGTCCTGGATGGCAGGAAGCTTGGCCCCAGTGATGTACTGGGCCGTACGCATTACCCTCTGTAGTGCCTTGCGGTCAGAGGCCAAGCAGTTGCCATACCAGGCGGTGATGCAACCAGTCAGGATGCTCTCGATGGTGCAGTTGAACTTTTTGAGGATCTGAGGACCCAAATCTTTTCAGTCTCCTGAGGGGGAATAGGTTTTGTCGTGTCCTCTTTACGACTGTCTTGGTGTGCTTGGACCATGATAGTTTGTTGGTGATGTGTCAGCAGCAAACTTGATGATGGTGTTGGAGTCGGGCATGGACACGCAGTCATGGGTGAACAGGGAATACAGGAGGGGACACCCCTGAGAGGCCACTATGTCGAGGGTCAGCATAGTGCAGGTGTTGTTGCCTACCTTTACCACTTGGGGCCGGCCCGTCAGGAAGTTCAGGATAAAGTTGCAGAGACCTACATAAAATATACTACAGTTCACTATAAAATACTACAGTACTTCCTAGAATTCTGTAGTAAACTGTAGTATACTGTTGAATACTATACTACAGAATACTATAGAATACTGTAGAATACTATACTACACACTGTAGTATTCCTCGATCAAGTGTAGTACTTAGTACAGAATTGTGTACTATACTGTAGAACACTACAGTCTGTAAAAACACTATATTTTAACTTTAGTAAATACTACAGTATTGAATTTGCATATACCCTACCTATTCTCCTCCCCCATAGCCCAATTTGTGCCACCCGTAAGTGAGAAACCTTACATGCTAAGTGTAGCTCATACAGTGCCTTTGGAAAGTATTTAGACCCTTGACATTTTCAAATTTTGTTATGTTACAGCCTTATTCTAAAATGGATTTTAAAAAAAGAAATATCCTCAGCAATCTACACACAATAGCCCATAATGACGCAGCGAAAACTTTTTTTTAAAATACATTTTTGCAAATGTATTATAAATAAAAGACAGAAATACCTTATTTACATAAGCATTCAGACCCTTTGCTATGAGACTCGAAATTGAGCTCAGGTACATCCTGTTTCCATTGACCATCCTTGAGATGTTTCTACAAGTTGATTGGAGTCCACCTGTGGTAAACTCAATTGATTGGACATGATTTGGAAAGGCACACACCTGTCTATATAAGGTCCCACATTTGACAGTGCATATCAGAGCAAAAAACAAGCCATGAGGTCGAAGGAATTGTCCGTAGAGCTCCGAGACAGGATTGGATTAAAGCACAGAACTGTGGAAGGGTACCAATTTATGCAGCATTGAAGTTCCCCAAGAACACAGTGGCCTCCATCATTCTTAAATGGAAAAAGTTTGGAACCACCAAGACTCTTCCTAGAACTGGCCACCCTGCCAAACGGAGTCTTGGTTAGGGATATGTCCAAGAACCCTATGGTCACTCTGACAGAGCTCTAGAGCTCCTTTGTGGAGATGGGAGATCCTTCCAGAAGGACAACCTTCTCTGCAGAACTCCACCAATCAGGCCTTTAAGGTAGAGTGGCCAGATGGAAGCCACTCCTCAGTAAAAGGCACATGACAGCCCGTTTGGAGTTTGCCACAAGGCACTTTAAGACTCAGACCATGAGAAACAAGATTCTCTGATCTGCTGAAAACAAGATTGAACTCTTTGGCCTGAACGTCAAGCGCCACATCTGGAGAAAACCTGGCACCATCCCTTCGGTGAAGCATGGTGATGGCAGCATCATGCTGTGGGGAAGTTTTTCAGCGGCAGGGACAGGAAACTAGTCGGAATCAAGGCAAAGATGAACGGAGCAGTACAGAGAGATCCTTCATGAAAACTTGTTCCAGAGCGCTCAGGACCTCAGACTGGGGTGAAGGTTCACCTTACACCAGGACAATGACCCTAAGCACACATCCAAGACAATGCAGGAGTGGCTTTGGGACAAACCTCTGAATGTCCAGCCAGAGCCCGGAGTTGGGCCAGTCAGAGCCCTGAGTTGAGCTTGAGAGGATCTGCAGAGAAGAATGGGAGAAACTCCATAAATACAGATGTGCCAAGCTTGTAGTGTCATACCCAAGAAGACTCGATGCTGTAATCGCTGCCAAAGGTGCTTCAACAAAGTACTGAGTAAAGGGTCTGAATACTTATGTAACTGTAACATTTTCAGGGGGGGGTTCTAAAAAACAGTTTTTGCTTTGTCATTACGGAGTATTGTGTTTAGATTAATGAGGGGGAAAACGATTTAATCAATTTTAAAATAAGGTTGTAACATAACAAAATGTGGGAAAAGTCAAGGGGTCTGAATACTTTCCGAAGGCACTGTATTGTGTTCCCTACAGGTTATAGAAAAGAACAGAAGCTCTGAACTCTCCAATTAGAACACCTACCTATCTACAGATTATATCAAATGTGCTCTTTATGTATTTCTTCAGTAGGTTTCCTCAAGTAGAAAGCCGCCCAATTCTATGTTAACAATAATAAATAAAAAACACTTTTGTACAATAATATATACATTATACAATAATGTCCCCCAAAACACTACCGTAAATACTACAATATACTACACTCTATAAAAACACTACACGGTAATTACTGTAGTATAAACAAAACTTTTTTTACTTCAGTATTTATACTGTAAATACTACAGCATACCACAGTAAACACTACATTGAATACTATAGTATTCCTACATAGTACACACTATAGTATTTTTTCATGTGGGGAGGTGTTCAGTCCTAAGGTCCCCAGCTTGGTGATGAGCTTGAAGGGCATTATGGTGTTGAACACTGAGTGCAGTGCAATCGAGATTGCATCATCTGCGGATCTGTTGGGGTGGTATGCGAATTGGAGTGGATCCAGGTTGTCTGGGATGATGGTGTTGGTGTGTGTCATGACCAGACTTTCAAAGCACTTCCTAATTATAGATATGAGTGCTACAGGGCGATAGTCATTTAGGCAGATTATCTTGGTGTTCTTGGGAACAGGGACAATGGTGGTCCGCTTGAAACATGTTGAGATTACAAACTGGGACAAGGAGAGTTTGAAAATATCCATGAAGACACTTGCCAGCTGGTCCGTGCATGCTTTGAGAACACGCTCTTGTATTCTGTCTTGCTTGTTTAAAAGTTTTACTCACATTGTCCACAGAGAGCGAGATCACATGGTCATCTGGAACAACAGGGGCTTTCATGCAAGACACTGTGTTGTATTCCTCGAAGCAGTGTTGTATTCCTTTGGGAGTTCTGCATCATTGGGCATGTCACGGCTTGGTTTACGTTTTGTAATCCATTATAGTCTGCAAGCCCTGCCTCATACGACAAGCGTTGGAGCTGGTGTAATAGGATTCCACCTTCTTTTTATACTGTCCTTTTGCACGTTTGATGTCTCGTCGGAGGTCGTAGCATGCTTTCTTGTATGTGTCCATTTCTGTGTCCTCTTCCTTGTAAGCGGTAGCTCCAGCCTTTAGCCCATTGTGGATATTGCCTGGTTTTGATACGTTCGTATAGTCACTGTGGGGATGATGTCGTCTATGCACACCCCTCCCCTTTTGGACTTGCCCTGAGGCCACTTTCATCTGATTGTGCCACTGCATGGAGACACCACTGAGTTCTATGTACATAGTCATCCAGCTACGTCTCTGCAAGGCATATAATATTGCAGCTTTTCAAGTCTCTCTGATAGGAGAATCTCAAATGAATCTCATCTATCTTATTCTCGAGTGACTGGGCATTTGCCAATAGAACGGAGGGGAGCGAGGGACGATATTCTCTTCATCTTAATCTCACCAGGATGTCGGCACGCCTGCAGGGTTTTGGTAGTCCATGAAACAAATGAAGGGGGTCCAGTTTAATCAACAGAATGGAGTTGAAGTTAGATTTGAAGTCGAAATCGAGGTTAGTACTGTCACTGCCTACCTGATGTCCAGAGGTGCTTGGCAGTCATGTGTGATAACAGTATGAACCTTTTGTACAAAAAAAGTAAAGAAAACATGAAAAACCGTCAGTAAATACCAAAGTCGGGTTGAACCCGTAAGATGTTGCCCTTCTCCGACAATGTCATCTTGCATCCCCATTAGAGCAGACTCACTCTACCTAATACCCAGCACTGGTCCCTCCATGATCTGACCCATTACTGTTCTGTCAGAGAAGATGGGAAGGACTGGAATGGTGGTTGTTAGAAAAGATGGTGGAGGAAATGGGGTTTGATAGCAGTGAATGCTACAGGTACCTCATGCCGAGGCAGAAACTGGTATCCTGGGGAGACTGATAAAGGGGAGATGGGATAATTGAGGGTGCATTGACATGGGGTTTCTCTACCATTTCTCGTATTTTTCCATTTCTACCCTGTAAATAGCTGGGTGTCTCTCGCTGCTATCTGTTTTCTGAAGCCTCCTGCCAGGTAATGGTGTTGGCAGAGAGTGAATAGAACAGAGGCATGACATTCTGCTTTGCACTTTCAAGACACCCCAAGACAGTCACGTCTACATTGACCATTTACAAAGGACCATGCCATTACCCCTCATGCAACCTTTTCATACCATCTATAGACGTTGTGAATGTATCTCATGTGGGGTTCTGTGAGAATTACATTTTTCTATAATAACTGTTTTATGAGGCCTAGATTTTTTTCTCTCACAAAAGATACACACATGTATGACTCAAGCAAAAGTGTGAGTTACGAGCTCAAAGTTCAAGGCCTAGATTCAATCAGATCAAGTGTTAACCTGCAATAGCCAACACCCGCATAGCTGATGTTTTGGTGTCGGTGGTGTTACTGCGTTGGAGATGTCAGATTGGTGAGCAGCTGCTCTTGTCAAATTGAAAATCATTATTGATGGACATAATGAGAGTTTCTATCAGCCTAATCAAGGTGTAGATTACATCACACATTCCAGTGTTCCAACTTGTAAACACAGCTGCTTACTAATGCACCTCCGTGCAGCCAATGGCAATGGTCGGGACGGCTATAATTCCGCGAGCTGCTTGTGGAGATGACAGCTCTAATGCAGTTCCACCTCCGACACCGTCAAAACACAAGCTATGCTGGTGGAGGTTAGCATGAATCTGATTGAATCCAGGCCAATGTTTGGATTCAGCCCCATGGGCCCTTGGCTTTCAGATGTAACTCCTGTAATCACAATACTAATCACAGTTGGAGGATATTAACCCAGTTTTTAAGGGCTAATGGAGCAATCTCAATGGCCCTCCGCTGTCTCCGGTTATTGTAGTATTGCAATGCTAATGGACTAGCACAACTGTTTCACCACGGGCCTCTCATCCATTCTCCATTGTGAGATGTCCTTCTCATGTTCTCAATGTGCGCATCCAGCACAGGTACATTTAAAATGTCCATTGATAGCGTTCTAAGCAGGCTTGTTCATGGCTTCATTAACCATGAGAAGAATATGAATTGGCAAGCCTGGAGAAAGTGGTAAACAAACACCAAAGATATAAAGATACCCCCCTCTTGGCCAATTACCAGATGAAGTAGAATCACCATTTTATAGCAGCAGGACATTGAAGTTCCTTGGGGAACTCTTAATGGAAAAACACAGACTGATTACTTATCCTTTGCTCCTGCACTTTCTTCTCCTCTAACAGTCCTCATCTCTGTTTTCTTTCCGTTGAAGTGTCTCTCCTACGTTCCCATCCTCCAAACAGGGGGCCCATGAGATGCCGCCACAAAGCACTGCTTGACCTTTCCACAATCAAACGGCCAACAGCTGAGGCCCTATCAAGCCCCCAGTGTGAGCTACTTCAACAGCGCTACTTTGCCAAGAGATTGCACCCCAGGTGTCACCTAACAAGATAACACACAACCACTATCATAGCTCACTCAGAGCCAAATCGTGACTCGCAATCTTAAGCTAGGAAAACACCAAGCGCCAGGGTTCTTCTCTACGACAGGTTGTTGCATGGTGAATCCTGGCAGGCTAAACACCGACCAGGTGAGGTGACAAAGTACTGTAGTTTCGGTAGCTGTTGCACAGTATCGTTTTTACCAATTGACCAATCATAGGACTCCAACAAAGCTCTTGAGCCATGATTAGACATGTCTGAACGTTTCTTGTTTTAAATCGCATTAAAACTCATTTCCTGTAATCCAGGTCACCACACAATGTATCCATCCAGTTGTTGAACTACATTGGCTAGGACGAATCAACATACAGTATGGACACATCAACATACAGTATGGACACATCAACATACAGTATGGACAAATCAACATACAGTATGGACACCTCAACATATAGTATGGACACATCAACATACAGTATGGACACATCAACATACAGTATGGACACCTCAACATACAGTATGGACACATCAACATACAGTATGGACACATCAACATACAGTATGGACACCTCAACATACAGTATGGACACCTCAACATACAGTATGGACACATCAACATACAGTATGGACACATCAACATACAGTATGGACACCTCAACATACAGTATGGACACATCAACATACAGTATGGACACATCAACATACAGTATGGACACATCAACATACAGTATGGACACCTCAACATACAGTATGGACACCTCAACATACAGTGTGGACACATCAACATACAGTGTGGACACATCAACATACAGTATGGACACCTCAACATACAGTATGGACACCTCAACATACAGTGTGGACACATCAACATACAGTGACACATCAACATACAGTATGGACACCTCAACATACAGTATGGACACATCAACATACAGTATGGACACCTCAACATACAGTATGGACACATCAACATACAGTATGGACACATCAACATACAGTATGGACACCTCAACATACAGTATGGACACATCAACATACAGTATGGACACCTCAACATACAGTATGGACACCTCAACATACATCAACATACAGTATGGACACATCAACATACAGTATGGACACATCAACATACAGTATGGACACCTCAACATACAGTATGGACACATCAACATACAGTATGGACACCTCAACATACAGTATGGACACCTCAACATACATCAACATACAGTATGGACACATCAACATACAGTATGGACACATCAACATACAGTATGGACACATCAACATACAGTATGGACACCTCAACATACAGTATGGACACATCAACATACAGTATGGACACATCAACATACAGTATGGACACATCAACATACAGTATGGACACCTCAACATACAGTATGGACACATCAACATACAGTATGGACACATCAACATACAGTATGGACACCTCAACATACAGTATGGACACATCAACATACAGTATGGACACCTCAACATACAGTATGGACACATCAACATACAGTATGGACACCTCAACATACAGTATGGACACATCAACATACAGTATGGACACATCAACATACAGTATGGACACATCAACATACAGTATGGACACCTCAACATACAGTATGGACACCTCAACATACAGTATGGACACCTCAACATACAGTATGGACACCTCAACATACAGTATGGACACATCAACATACAGTATGGACACATCAACATACAGTATGGACACCTCAACATACAGTATGGACACATCAACATACAGTATGGACACATCAACATACAGTATGGACACATCAACATACAGTATGGACACCTCAACATACAGTATGGACACATCAACATACAGTATGGACACCTCAACATACAGTATGGACACCTCAACATACAGTATGGACACATCAACATACAGTATGGACACATCAACATACAGTATGGACACATCAACATACAGTATGGACACATCAACATACAGTATGGACACATCAACATACAGTATGGACACCTCAACATACAGTATGGACACAACATACAGTATGGACACCTCAACATACAGTATGGACACATCAACATACAGTATGGACACATCAACATACAGTATGGACACATCAACATACAGTATGGACACATCAACATACAGTATGGACACCTCAACATACAGTATGGACACATCAACATACAGTATGGACACATCAACATACAGTATGGACACATCAACATACAGTATGGACACATCAACATACAGTATGGACACCTGTATGGACACATCAACATACAGTGTGGACACATCAACATACAGTATGGACACATCAACATACAGTATGGACACATCAACATACAGTATGGACACATCAACATACAGTATGGACACATCAACATACAGTATGGACACATCAACATACAGTATGGACACATCAACATACAGTATGGACACATCAACATACAGTATGGACACCTCAACATACAGTATGGACACATCAACATACAGTGTGGACACATCAACATACAGTATGGACACATCAACATACAGTATGGACACATCAACATACAGTATGGACACATCAACATACAGTATGTCAACCTTAGCAATCGCCTTGCATCTATGATGATTTCACATTCAAAGCATTTTGTGTCAATGGGAAAATGGGAAACATAACATGGCAATTATGATAAGAAAAGCATCAAATGTTTACATTACATGCAAGACTGTATGTATTGCATGGTGCTTAAGCAAGATCGGTTGAAACCATGTTTAACACTAGTGTAGTAAAAGATGGATGACAACCATGTTTAACACTAGTGTAGTAAAAGATGGATGACAACCATGTTTAACACTAGTGTAGTAAAAGATGGATGACAACCATGTTTAACACTAGTGTAGTAAAAGATGGATGACAACCTTGTTTAACACTAGTGTAGTAAAAGATGGATGACAACCATGTTTAACACTAGTGTAGTAAAAGATGGATGACAACCATGTTTAACACTAGTGTAGTAAAAGATGGATGACAACCATGTTTAACACTAGTGTAGTAAAAGATGGATGACAACCATGTTTAACACTAGTGTAGTAAAAGATGGATGACAAGCATGTTTTCTTTTGAACTCCCCTCCTGCGTGAAACAATCCCTGGAACACAACCTTTGCTTCGCAGGCCAGTGCACTCCCACCTTTCTTTAACTTCAGGACACATAGCCCAGTGGTAAGCAGTTACCATACACTCTGTTTGCAATGTACATTTTCTTCGTTTAACACAGATTTTAGCATAATTAATGGAAGCAAGACAATCTGCTGCTAATTGATTCTGTGTTCAGCCAGCTGATTCTCATTCACTGGAGCCTTTTTCCACTCACTCTTTTTCTCTCAAACACAAAAGGGTGAAGGGCTGGCTTTCTTTATTAATGAGCACCATCTGTGTTGAGCCTGAGAAAGGAAGAACGAGGGAGGAGAGAGAGAGAGCGAGAAAGGAGAGAAGGAAAGACGGGGAACAATGTTCAGGTAAAGCCAAAGAGGAGCAAAGGTCTGGAGCAAAAATAAATATTGAAGACCATCCTAAAATGGCAGGATGTTTAAAAGTTTTATAATATAACTTTATTATTAACTGTGCGTCCTGATGCTAGTGCCAATGGTAAGTTGCTATTTCCCCTACAGAGAGAATCCGAACTCTAAACATTACCTCAGCCTGACTTTCTCTTTTCCATAGAGTCACTCATTTATTTCAGTATCTTTTATGCAAACTGAACCAGTTCAGAAGTGCAAGCAGATGTCTCCTCTCCGTTTGGTGAATGAGGGTGTTTCAGGTATGGAAATTCGATCCTCTGCAATTTGTCATTGAGTGCAAACCGTGCAAAACAGGTTTTCCTTTTTTTTCTTCACTGCAAACCAAAATGTAGGCAGCAGGACAAACATTCGAGACAGAGTGCCAGATATACTGTACTCAACACGACAGATACCACAAAAGGACGATAGTCACCTAAGAAACAACAACAACAACTGTTATAGATCACCTAAGAAACAACAACAACAACTGTTATAGATCACCTAGGAAACAACAAGAGCAACTGTTATAGATCACCCAGGAAACAACAACAACAACTGTTATAGATCACCTAGGAAACAACAACAACAACTGTTATAGATCACCTAAGAAACAACAACAACAACTGTTATAGATCACCTAGGAAACAACAAGAGCAACTGTTATAGATCACCTAGGAAACAACAACAACAACTGTTATAGATCACCTAGGAAACAACAACAACAACTGTTATAGATCACCTAGGAAACAACAACAACTGTTATAGATCACCTAGGAAACAACAAGAACAACTGTTATAGATCACCTAGGAAACAACAACAACAACTGTTATAGATCACCTAGGAAACAACAACAACTGTTATAGATCACCCAGGAAACAACAACAACAACTGTTATAGATCACCTAGGAAACAACAACAACAACTGTTATAGATCACCTTGGAAACAACAACTGTTATAGATCACCTAGGAAACAACAACAGCTGTTATAGATCACCTAGGAAACAACAACAACAACTGTTATAGATCACCTAGGAAACAACAACAACAACAACTGTTATAGATCACCTAGGAAACAACAAGAACTGTTATAGATCACCTAGGAAACAACAACAACAACTGTTATAGATCACAGAGGAAACAACAACAACAACTGTTATAGATCACCTTGGAAACAACAACAACAACAACTGTTATAGCTCACCTAGGAAACAACAACAACAACTGTTATAGATCACCTAGGAAACAACAACAACAACTGTTATAGATCAGCTAGGAAACAACAACAACAACTGTTATAGATCACCTTGGAAACAACAACAACAACTGTTATAGATCACCTTCGAAACAACAAGTGTTATAGATCACCTAGGAAACAACAACAACAACTGTTATAGATCACCTAGGAAACAACAACAACAACTGTTATAGATCACCTTGGAAACAACAAGTGTTATAGATCACCTAGGAAACAACAACTGTTATAGATCACCTTGGAAACAACAAGTGTTATAGATCACCTAGGAAACAACAGTACCTCAAGTATTTTTCCCCAACCCGCTGTACCAACACTTGTTTCCTGAACAGGCGGTCCTTATGGCACATGAATCCTCTGCATTATTCACCCAGTGATCAATGTTTCAGGACAATAGTCATTTTATCATTGTTAATGAAACAAGAGCTGCTCATTACTCGGTGTGAGGCAAATCAATGTCACGCTGCGCCTCAGGTTAGAGAGAATGATGATGAATGAGTCGGGCACAGAGGGTTAATACACAATCAACGCAGGTTAGATCTCATGTATTTATCGATCTGTACATGTACTGCCCTCCATCTCAAGTCCTTAAATGAGACGTATGTACTAGGGCACATTCCATATTCACTATTATTCCCCTCCAAGTGTGCACAATGCCACCTTTAGCAGAATGATAATGAGCTTATTGTTGTGTTACATATCCTCAAACAAACCTGTTGAGACGTGTCCATATCCTCAAACGAACCTGTTGAGAAGTGTCCATATCCTCAAACGAACCTGTTGAGAAGTGTCCATATCCTCAAACAAACCTGTTGAGAAGTGTCCATATCCTCAAACAAACCTGTTGAGACGTGTCCATATCCTCAAACAAACCTGTTGAGATCTGTCCATAGCCTCAAACAAACCTGTTGAGATCTGTCCATAGCCTCAAACAAACCTGTTGAGATCTGTCCATAGCCTCAAACAAACCTGTTGATATCTGTCTATAGCCTCAAACAAACCTGCTTCATATTGCTATAAATACAATAAACATTGTATTTGTTGATTAAATTAAGCCAAACATGTATTCTCAGAGTGCTTTGCCTGAAACCAGAAACTCGAATACAGGTTTTGATTGAATAGCGTCCTCAAGTTTATCACCCTGTCTTTGTTGGGTTGTGAGAGGTATTTTTTTATATATATATTTTGTTTTACTTTTATTTATCTAGGCAAGTCAATTGTGAACAAATTCTTATTTAAAACAACGGCCTACCCCGGCCATACCCTAACCCGGACGGACGACAATGGGTCAATTGTGCCCCGCCCTATGGGACTCCCAATCACGGCCGGTTGTGATACAACCTGGAATCAAACCAGGGTCTGTAGTGATGCCTCTAGCACTGAGATGCAGTGCCTTAAACCGCTGAGCCACCCGGGAGTAAGAGTAATAAGATAAAGATGTGAGCTTCTTCTAGTTTGCTACTTTGTGAAAAATAATAAATGCAGAGTCTTGAAGCACTGTGGGAGATGTGGAGTGCAACAGTTTGTGTATTAAATGAACAGCAGTGGTCTGTTTTCATACATGGATCAGATTAGATTTAACAAGAGCTAACCGTGAAATGGATAAAACAGACTTGGACAAACTATAGTCAGGATCAACAGTCACCATCAAATTGAAAAGGAGTGGAGACCTCATTGAAGATGGTAAAAGATGAAGAAGCCTTCTCATTTACATTTAAATAGATGCACACAGTTGAGATGCAGGGAGGGTAAAATAAATATTTGCATTTGTGGTCGATTTGATTAAAATACCTCGCTGAAGCAAAAGAGGGACCACATTTTTTGTGTGTTTTTGACACAGCATTTGAGCAGCAAAACATGTCTTGAAAGCCAACTTGATTTTGTGTTTTCTTTCTATTATACTGTCTTGTCTTTCAAATAATGTTCAGTCGTTAGATATAAACACACCGTTTCAAACAATTACTCATAAATTAATGTAAATTAATTTAAATTAATGCCATCAACACAGGATGTGTGTTTGTTTATTTAGCTAGCTACTTCTTAGCATTAGCATTATTCAGTGCAAATCAGTGTGGTAGAACCCCTGATAGAATGCAAACACCAAATCACATTGCTAAATAACTTGCGTTTTCAATTAGGTATACTAAGTTGTTTAGCATTCACAGTACAGTTTTAGTAATCTGGATTTGTTTATAACTTGGGTGTACCATCAACTACAGATAATGAATCTTATTTTGATACCTTAATTCACACTTTCTAAAATCTATCATTCTACTTGCTGCTACTATAGCAAAGTACATCTTGTAAAAGGTAAGAAAGTCAACCTTTACTGTTCTGGCAAACAGTAAACGACTCTCAGAAGTCAGTCAGAGCAGCCATTGGTTGCAGTGAAAGAAGCCCTCGATAATATTAGAAATGGTGTCCTCTCTCAATAATCCAATTATCTTTTCCATTAGATTTCACATTACAACCGTTTTTTCATTATGTTGGAAAGGGCAAGCTGGCCGTGCTATCAGACGTGCCAAGTCACAGGATGTACAACGATATAATTTCCTTGTCACAAAGCCAACCTCCAGAATGACGGGTGGCCCACCATTACAGGAAGCATGACTTTGGTTGACTCACATTCTGGTTGCAGTAATTGCCCAAGGTCTTGGATAATAACATGTTAATATGTGATATTCATGTTTAACTTTGTTGATTGAGGGCCGGCCACCCCTCAGAGCCTGGTTCCTCTCTAGGTGTCTTCCTAGGCTCTGGCCTTTCTAGGGAGTTTTTCCTAGCCACCGTGCATCTACATCTGCATTGCTTGCTGTTTGGGGTTTGAGGCTGGGTTTCTGTACAGCACTTTGTGACATCGGCTGATGTAGAATAGGCTTTATAAATCAATTTGATTTGATTTGATTCCATTTTTATTGATATGCTAAATGCCCTGTAGATAATGATGTGGGTGTGATCTAATGTTATGGCTCATTGATTTCTATTGATATACTCTAAGCTATTTGCCCTTTTATAATATGATACCTTTACCATTAC
Organism: Oncorhynchus tshawytscha; assembly: GCF_018296145.1. NCBI lineage: Eukaryota > Metazoa > Chordata > Actinopteri > Salmoniformes > Salmonidae > Oncorhynchus > Oncorhynchus tshawytscha. The sequence continues at coordinate 14,282,819 of NC_056434.1, read as the reverse complement.
CATGTAAGACTGATGTCTAACTGTCTGTCTCTCAGCTTTTTGAGACCAACATTGAAGCGACTCCTCAACAACCAGGCCAATTACCACTGACATGGCACTGAATTGAACTGACAGCTTTTAGTTTGAATCACATGTTTCCAGCTGTTAGTCTTTTATCTTCTCTCTTGGGACAAATAAGGATGCAGGCCAATGAGTTTGATAACTAAAGGGTCCGATCAACAGTGCTTTATTTGACCTCTAAATCCTCTACTGTCCTCATGGACTGTTCTGGAAGCAGCTCACATTATGATGGTTGACTTTGAGGTTTGGGCGTAGCTGCAGGAAGTAGGGGAAGGAGGGTGCACTACTTTTGGCAAAACATTTCAAAAATATATATTGATGAAATAGCACCAGCAGCCAGCCGCCTTTGCTTCACAAGTAAGCAGGTGTGTAGTGCTGGGGGAGTGTGACACTCCCTCACTTAAAAAATAAATAAAAAATCATTTGAGAATACATGGAAAATGTATTCTGATCAATTCAAATTTCATAAAAACGACAGAATGACAAAATAAATAAATATGTAGGCTACAGCAGCCTAGATGTAGGCAAATGGTGGTTTCTTCCCTGTCTTCTCTTTGGCCAATGATGAAGAACGTTAGGCTACGTGTGCACTTCAGAGGCCTGTTGGAGGCTTGACAAGTTAAGAACATTAGAACGTTGAACAAGAAAAATAATATTAACCGTGTCTGTGTTGATGTGCATAGAACTCCACCGACCTGCTCTTGCGCAGTAGAACCCAGAATGATATGTAACCATTTATCAGTGACACTGTTCTACTGAGGACACCCAAACCAGAGTGGCCACCTCAAAGCCCAAGAGCCTGACCCTGTCTGGAAGTTGCTGCAGCCCTGCTTGGAATATTTAGCCTATATTGGCTATTGGTTGAGATGCAGGGCCCATTCTAGCTTGGTAGGGTATGTTGGGGTGGGAAAATGGAAATTGGCCAAATTGGAGGTAATGATGTGTGAGTACACTACACCAAACTATTACTTTTATGGCTGTTTTAAAACAGATTTCCTACAATTCTACATAGTAAACATTTATGTTCACTACTTTGTCAATTTATTTAGTGATTCAATCTATGCAAAGAAATTCTATGAATTGATGGTTCACCTCGGTTTTCTTTTATTCTGTAATAGGGTATATTGTAACCACATGTCCAAGCTGATCAAATCAAAGTTGATTTAGAGCTGTCCTTTTAGAACCATGAAGGATGCTCCAATCGTTTAAAATAACATTCATCAAGATCTGTTGCCTATGTCTAATAGTCCTGCTCCTCACCTCTTCTTCTTCTTATAAATAGAAGATTATGACTTCTCACAATGGTGCTCGTTTAGTAAAGTATGATCAAAGCTGAATCACCTCCTCATATCTAATGACATTTTAGGATGGTAAACTCAAGCGCAATAGTATTTTTAAAAATGATCATGCGCCAAAACTCAACAGAGCCACTAGGCAGGGTATACGCCTGGATTGAAAAAAAATACAAGAAAGGCTAATAGTTTGTTAACACCATCTTCTCTAATTCACTCACCAAACAGCCATTCAAGAAGACGGAAATGCCTAGGCTAAATTAAACTGATTGAGTTCAATCAAATGATTGGCATGCAGATGCAGTTTCACAGGTAAAACGTGAATAATTATAATTTACGATTGACAGTGATGATGGCCTATTTTGAAATTAGGTATGCCTAACTTGGTGTTTGGGGCTATTAAAAGTATATATTTTTTTGAGACAATATGTGTGGGCATAGGCAGACATTGCAATTGGATGATTCTAATAATTAGCTGGTTTATAAAATGGATTGGGTTAGTTACAACTGGGGTTGGAGTGAAACCCTACAGGGCTGTAGCACTCCAGGAACAGGGTTGTTAATGATAGGCTATTCCATAGGCTAAATCTGGTACAAACTTTGATTGAGGAAATTATGACATAATTGACATATTTTTCGCTCTCCCTCGCCTAAAAAAATAGCACTACACTACTGCAAGTAAGAGCTGTGGTAAGTGTGTAGCCGGAGGCGTCTCTATGCTATATGTGTTCCCCGTTGGCTTCATCCATCTGAGCAGAAGTTCAAATGCTTTGAGCATGTTTCAGTTATTAATTACACTTGGGATGGTGTATCAATACACCCAGTAACTACAATGATCACTACAATGATACAGATGCCCTTCCGAACTCAGTTGCCAGAACTTTAAAACAGTTACAGAGTTGTATGGCTTTGATAGGAGATAACTGAGAATGGATCAACAACATTGTAGTTACTCCACAATACTAACCTAAATGACAGAGTGAAAAGAAGGAAGCCTGTACAGAAACATGCATCCTGTTTGCAATAAGGCACTAAACTAATACTGCAAAACAATTGACAAAGTAATTAACCTTTTGTCCTGAATACAAAGCGTTATGTTTTGGGAAAATCCACCACAAAACATCACTGAGTATCTCTCTTCATATTTTCAAGCATGGTGGTGGCTGCATTTTGTTATAGGTGTGCTTGTCATTGGCATGGACTATGGAGTTTTTATGATGAAAAGAAACGGATTAGAGCTAAGCACAGGCAAAATCCTAGAGGAAAAATAGGTTCAGTCTGCTTTCCAATAGACACTGGGAGACCAATTCACCTTTCAGCAGGACAATTACCTACAGTAAAACACAAGGCCAAACATACACTGCAGTTGCCTACTAAAGTGACACTGAATGTTCCTGAGTGGCCTAGTTACAGTTTTGACTTAAATCATCTTGAAAATCTATGGCAAGACTTGAAAATGGCTGTCCAGCAATGATTAACAACCAACTTGACAGAGCTTGAATGATTGTTTAAGGAATAATGGCCAAATATTTTACAATCCAGATGTGCAAATCTCTAAGAGACTTACCCAGAAAGACTCGCAGCTGTAATCACTGCCAAAGGTGTTTCTAGCATGTATTGACTCAGGGGGGGTGAATACTAATCAAGATATACTAGTGTTTTATTTTTTATAATGTTAGAATTTTTCTTCCACTTTGACATTACAGAGTATTTTGTGTAGATCTTTGACAAAAAAATGACAATTGAATTAATTGTAAAACCTTTTTGTAATGTCAAGGGGTGTGAATAGTTTCTAAAGGCACTGTAGGTGAATGACATTCCACACATGGCTATTAGGAAATAGGAAAATAAATAAGATGCTATGCTGATGATGCTACAGTAAGTTTGTATTCATTCCCACTATGCCTGTAGAATAGTGAATTATGGGGAATAACACGATTGGTTATTCCCCATCAGAAGCAAGATGGCGATCGACAAGTTTGGCATGGTGGCAGCGCATGTGTTTGTTTAATAATCACATCTGCAATCTAAATTAAAGTGCGGGTAAATACTCAGCAACTTCTCACACGTCAACACTTCTGACGGCATGCAGCACTTTGGATTTGGAAGGGTTGTCATACACCAAACATTCATGAGATCTTGGCACAAACCAAAATGATCATCCAAGCCCAGTCTGAACCACCAAATGAATGGTGGAGATCATATCTCACACTCTATGCCTTCTCTTATCGGGTGATATCCACCAATGCCCTGGTCCTCAGTTTATCATGAACACCAACAAATGGCCCATGCACCTCCTGTGAACGTGGGGTAAGAGCGAAGACCTGGTATGTTTGGAATGTGCACAGTGGACTGATATAAAATGCAGTGATCCTAGCTTTGAGCATGAGGTAAATTAAACTTACCTCTGATGTCGGTGTGCTGTACCCGCAGGGAGCATATATGGTGGCGTGGGACCTGAGGACTCAAATGCGACAGAGAGTGCACCAGTGGAGGGATGCTCCACAGCAGCGCAGAGGCAACCTGAGGCGAGAGACTGGGGACGCGGTGGTGAGGGCAGCGGAGGGGGGGACGTGAGCTGGAAATGCACCTGAGGAGGGATGCTCCAAAGCCGCAGAGCGATCACCAGAGTCAAGCGATGGAGGACCCGGTGGTGAGGATGGATATGAAGCAGGAGGCAAGCCACAAGTGGATTGAGAATTCAACGAGGCCTTCGGGGGAAAAAAAGGTTTACATTTTGTGCATTTAAATGTCCGAAACCTACTACCAAAGATCGATGAAAACCGCCTGTTGGTTCCTAAGTTATAGGTGGGTGTCATCTGCTTTACAGAGACATGCTTGTATTCATCTGATTGAGACTCAGATATTAAGATAGGCAATTCCACTGTTGTCAGGAAGGATTGCAATCGGAACAGTGGGGGATATGTGCCTTTGTTAAGATCGGACATTGCTTATAACATCAGATCGTACTTAATTGATGATATGGAGATTGTCTGGCTGGATATTTGCCTTTCCAAAACGAAGCCAATTTTTGTGTGGGTTGTGTTACAGGCCGTCCAAACAGAACGCATCCTATGAAGGTGTCGAAATTGTGTTGTGAAACCGTGATGATTTTCTGGAGAAGGAAATCATTTTGTTAGGGGATTTCAATACTGATGTTTGCAAAAGTATAGCCCAACCCACAATATATTTCGGGACTTGTGTAGATCATTATTTGCTCTGACCTAAATGATAAAAGATCCCACCAGGGTATGTGGAACAGTGCAACAGACTGACTTAACACTGAGGTCTGATAAATAATAGTCTATGGAATCAGTTATCATTTTATTACATTTTGCACAAGGAGGGTTTTAAAATATATATAACTGTCACAAAACTGTTAGAATCAGAGCACTCAAAAATTACTATGTTGAAAGGTTTTGGGAACATCTGGGTCAAATTGACTGGTCACCTGTGCTGGATAGTGTGTGTAGACAGTGCCTGGGAAGCCTTTAAATGTAGATTCCTTAATGTGGGTGAATGTCTTGGCTCCCATTAGACTGGTCAGAATAAAGCAGCAATCTAGCCATTGGTTTAATCATGAGATCCTAGAATATATCCAAGCAAGGAATAAGGCCTTTCAGAACTCTCAAGAGCAGTCTGGTTTTATATTATTTAAACCCCACAGAAATGAAGCACAGAGCAGGATGGATGAAGCTTAGAGGGGTTTATTTTTCAGATTGACATTATTTAGCAGACACTCTTATACAAAGTAACTTACACTAGTGAGTGAATACATTTTCATACTGGTCCCCTGTGGGAATCAAACCCACAACCCTGGCATTGAAAGTGGCATGGGACCACTGATAAAATCACTGAGAACAAAAATGACACTAAAAAGCTTGGGAAATCATTCAAGAAATTAGGCTTTAGTAGTATTCCGAAAACAAATGAAACAATATAGCACTGAACATCAGGGGGGAGATGCTATGTGAAAAAGCAGAGGTTGTCAATTAATTCAATTCTTTCTTCTTTTTTTAAACTTCTGTTGCCAGCAGGCTGGTTAGCTAGCTGCCCACCAGTCAATAAGTATTATGCCAAGTTGAGGGTTCAGCCAAACTCTTTTTCTGTTGCAAAGGTAGCAACAGCCAAAGTACTCTGAATACTAGCAGAGCTTGAATGCTCCAATGCTATAGGCCTGTATAATATTCCTGCAATGTTTCTTAGAGATTCTGCTGAGCAAATGGACCCTTGTATTATCATTAATCTCTCTCTTGAAAAAGGCGTCTTTCCCAAGGACATGAAACAAGCTAAAATTATACCTCAGTATAATAAGGGGATAAAGTTGGACCCTGGGAATTATAGGCCTGTAACTCTCCTCAGTGTAACATCAAAGATCCTGGAGAGAGTTGTTCATTACCAGACAATCAACAAACAAAGGCGAACTTTACTTGACTGACTTCATCAGGAAAGAGATTGATGAGGGAAATCTTTGTGGAATGGTTCTGCTTGACCTGCAGAATGCCTTTGTTACAATTAACCACTAGCAGTATCACTCTAGGCTGTGTAATGTCTTACTTGTTAGGTAGGGAGCAAGTGGTCGAGATTAATAATTTGTTGTCTTAAGCAAAACCAATAAGCTGTGGCGTTCTGCAGGGGAGCGTGCTTGGTCCACTACTGTTTTAACTGTATGTATAAACGATACGAAAGATGCTTGTTCTTGCCGTCTTTTCCTTTATAAGGATGACTACACTTTTGGTGTCTAATAAAGTAAAACCATGTTAGAGAGCATAGCTTAGCACAGAGCTTACTAACATTAGCACATGGCTAGGAAATAATAAGATTTCTCTGCACTTAGGTAAAACTAAGGCAATTATTTTGGGGTCCAGAATTAAATTATGATGTCCTCTGAAATCAGATTGGAGTTAGGGGGTGAGGTGCTGACTGTCAAAACCTCTGTTAGCTACCTGGGATGCATCCTTGACGGAAGCTTGGGGGGTGTGAGCCTGGCCACTAAAGTGCTAGGGAAGGGTAATGCCATGATAATGTTTTTGCCTAGAAAGTCCAAGCTGCTTGGTAATGACTCCATGAGCGTGCTAGCCACTGCCCTCATTCAATGCCATTTTGACTATGCTAATACTTCCTGGTTTGGGGGCTTATCTAAACTTCTGAAGGGGAAGCTCCAGATAGCCCAGAATAAGCTGATCAGGGTAGCATTGAAGGTGAGTCCATGTACTCACATAGGCAGGAGCTGCTTCAGGAACTCAACTGGATGCCTGTTGAGGGTGTCCCAGATTAGACAGGGTCTGGTTTACAGGTGTAGTTTTGGTTCTGTGCCCAGATATCTGACCGGTTACTTTCCCTGTGTCAATGTGTGCGTATAAAGGGTCAGGAGTAATGCTGGGAAAGGTACTTCCTTGTATACAGGAGCCTCTGAGTGGAATGAGCTGCCTCTGCCCATAAAAACGACATCCTCTCTGGGCAGCTTTAAAAAGAAGGTTAAAAACTGTCTTCTGTGCCCATGTGAATGTGCCCTACAATAATGGAATATATGTTTTCCTTCTTTGTTTTTATGTTTTTTATATATCGCTGCCATACTGTGTACAACCGTATTGCCGATCTTGCATAGCCATGTTGTCACCAGGACCACAATGGAAATTAGTCCCAGACTTTATTGTGTGTTATCCTCAATGACTTTACTCACGCTCATTTTATTTATTTATTTTATTTTATTTTACCTTTATTTAACCAGGTAGGCTAGTTTGAGATTTTTGCAATTCGTTCCAATCACAGGCAGCAGAGAACTGGAACGAAAGGCGGCCAAATGAGGTGTTGGCTTTAGGGATGATCAGTGACATACACCTGCTGGAGTGCGTGCTACGGGTGGGTGTTGCCATCGTGACCAGTGAACTGAGATAAGGCGGAGCTTTACATGTACAGTACCAGTCAAAGGTTTGGACACACGTACTCATTCAAGGGTTTTTCTTTATTCTTTAAAAGTGTTAAACAAATCAAAATATTTTTTATATTTGAGATTCTTCAAAGTAGCCACCCGTTGCCTTGATGACAGCTTGGCACACTCTTTTGACTCTTTTGGGGGTAGGCACCAAACTTCCTCCATGCGTCCATACATGTTTTTAACTGGTACCATTTACCTACACAGACGAGTCCTGTGACACTGGTGGGGGTCACAGAGCAAAATGGAGAACACCATCATGTTCGTGAGAGTCTCATCTTTCTATAGAGTGCTTAGTGCTTAGTTTGTAGGCCAAACCATTCGGACGCTATAGTACATACGTTTTCGTGAGAAGACCAATTTTCGTGATGTCTCATGGTCTGGCAAACATTGCTGTAGCTCAGCCACCTTCCACCACAGATGTGGAAGACCAACATAAGCGGTTGTGGTGGATTGAGACTGTGCAGATATCTCTAGCTTAAACGGACGGCTTTTGATGGGATTTTGTTTTATTATGTTACTTAGATTGATGCAGAGAGACTCTATTAACCTGTCTCCTCCCCTTCATCTACACTGAATGAAGTGGATTTAACAAGTGACATCAATAAGGGATCATAGCTTTCACCTGGATTCACCTGGTCAGTCTATGTCATGGAAAGAGCAGATGTTCATAATGTTTTGTACACAGTGTATGTGTGCTTGTTTTTAATTGGTCGAATTAATAAGCTAAAATAAACATGCTTATTGGATGAAGTTAAATGAGTATTGAGACCAGCCCTCCTGATTGATCTTTTTGTAAACTACATTAAATAGCGTAAAGTTAAGGCTTCTTACAAACTAACGTAACAATATTTATTGAACCTTAAAATGAATAACACTTCCATGGCCACATTTTTAGGTTACTACTATGAATGTCTTCTTATGTAATCATAGAAAGTGTGCATGTTCTAGATAGCATGCCAAGGTCGCAGGTCTGTGAGATCTTCACAATTACTATAATAATCTATGCAGAATCTCAAACAGTATTGATTACTTGCACTATGTGCTTTTACTATAATCTCAACTGCAATCCAGGTCATGTGGTTGTGCTATTAGGTGAAGCACAGTGATAACACAATAAGTTGTATAAATACAAAATATCGGACATTGTATTCCCATTTGAACTTTGTTGTGCTTTTAAATGGCTGAAAAAGCGCAGTGATAAAACATTTAGTAACAACTAATCCAAAAATCAATTTGGTTGTGCTTTTAGATGGTTGAAAGCATAGTGAACACATTGGGATTTCAACAAACTTCTGTCTGTCTTTTTGAGTGGGCGAATAAAGGTTGAAATCTCATTGATCAACGTCTCAACCAAATATTACCTCAAATTCCATGTTAAAATGATGTGGTGTGCCCAGTGGCCTCTTTCCTACTTGTTAAATCATTTCCCCTTTTAAATGAAATCATGGAGACTTGCAGTGGGGTGAATAATGGAGACCCCCTGAACCCTTGACCCTTGTTGCTCGGAGCACACTAACATACTTTGTCACCGGCTGTTTCAGAGCGTCGCTGCAGCGTCTTTGTAAGGCAATGTTTGTGTTCGAGGAAGAAGACAGACTATGTCAGCAAAATAAGTTAGAGTGCTAATGGACATGTGGTGTATGTTAGGATGCTATAAACTATGGCTAATTGCTAATAAATAACAATGGTATATAAATGTCCACTCTGCACTCTCCACCATCTGAATCCCCTCAGCGACTCAACAGTGCTCCAACGTATCGGTTGTGAGCTCCTTGCCACTTTGGTAAGGTATTGTGTGCATTCAAAACAGCTGACAGAGATGGAGATGGACCATTAGCAAGGCCCACATACGATCTCTGCTGTTAAAATCTACTTACTGAAAGTACAGTCACTATGGGTTCTGTGGTTTTTCTCTCGTTGTTGTTGTGCTTGTGTGGTGAGTGAAGCTGTTCAACAGAGATTGTGATCTCTCACAAACCGTTACATGATAAACAGCGATGGGAGGGGGGAAGTATTTGAAGGAATAAATTCACTGCCTCCATCAGCACACAATACAATACACAATGACCCATTACGCCACCCCCATTACACATCTCCTCCAGAAACAAACACAACAATGATGAGGAAATGGAATTAATAATTCATGGGCCTCCGTAGAGGAACTGGCTTTCAGAATCAAGTGTTTTGACATTTGTCTCCTGTAATCCAGAGTACACAGTGATTGAGTGTTTGACGTTGGGAAGACAACGCTGCAACCAAGGGAAGAGTGGCCTGAGGGGGCTGTGTGGGAATGCCATGCGCTTTACATGATGATGACGACTCGTCGACTTTTCTGTCCTCATCTTCGCACTAAAAGGAGCCCAATTGAATCTCCATTAACCTCCAGAGTGCAAAGGGGAGTCTGCTACAGCCATTAGTACTCTGATCTGAACCAGACACACACAAACACCCACACACCTCTGTCATGACGTTGTATAAGTTATGGTGACGACTGTTGCTCATCGAATGATTACAAGTTTCTAATTGCGTGATTAACTGAATCAAGCAATTATTAACTCATTAACCTGGGGCACCATGGGAAAACTAGTTTTTATTGAGTTTCTATTTCCCAAATTAACTCAAAGAATATCAGAATATCGATTTTACAACAGCCACTAACTAACCAGTTACCTCTACAATCTCGTTCTGAACGTCGTATAGTCCGTGAATTTGCACGGACCCGGGTCTCACCAATGAGTACGTACCACACCAATCTAGTCTAGGTTTTATTCAAATCCGATTTTAGACAACTAACTTAACATTTTGTCTTTACCAAAACATTCCCTTTGATTTGGACATTTTCCACACAACATACAATGTTTAAACATCAAACATATACTAGGAAAACTCTTCACGTTACAATGTTTTCGTAATAACGTAATCTATTAACAAAACAGAAATTACATACATTTTCATATTCCATCTATCGTCATGACCACCATTGTGGCTGACGAAAACCATTGTTCCAAAGTCCCTTTAGTTCATGTTTAATGTTCTGAGGCTGGTTCTCCATAGTAACAGGACAAAGGAATTTGTCTGTGGCCTGATATTTTCCAGGGGTGTGAGGGGTCAGAAAACCCTGACATCTTCAGACCCCTAGATCTCTCCTCCTCTGTTGGGGTTGAGAGATAATCTGTAGGGTTGTGGTCTCCTGTAACCTGACCTGATCAGGACAGTCATTACACCTCTCTATCCCCATGCATTACCAAAGCGACTGGGGCTCCCCTGCAACTTCCCTTAATGAAGACAACAGCAATGGAAAAAACACATTGGAGTAATTTAAGTCAATCATGTTGACTAACTTGAGATTAAGGCCTCCCCTGATTTGTTCTGCCTCTAAGTGCTTGATTCAATCCGTATTGTTGAAGTTCAGAGCTATAGCTCTATTTAAATTGAAAGGCTATGTTCCTGCGTTTGTGGAGACCGCATTCACGGTAAACGCTGCATATGCCGGATCAGTAGGAGCATTATAGCGCTGAACTTTAGCAATACGGATTGAATCGAGTCCTAAAACCTCTACTGTCCTCCTGGACTGTTCTGGCAGTAGCTCACATTATGACTGTTGACTTTAGGGTTTGGGGGATTGAAATGCAGAAAGAGCCTTGTTGGTCACTGACTGGTCATAAGTGTGGATAACCACACCTGGGTTCAAATGATATTTGAAATCTTTAAAATACTTTGAACGGTTACTATGGTCTGACTAGAGTGCCAGATGAGCAAGATGGCATTCTAGCGACTATTGCATTCTAGCAACTATTGCATTCTAGTGACTATTGCTTTCTAGTGACTATTGCTTTCTAGTGACTATTGCATTCTAGTGACTATTGGTTTCATTGTGCCAGACAAACTCAATCAAGCCCAGATTAAGTGACTCATTTTAAATATGGTTTGTTGCCCAATTGTTAAATTTGCCTTTCAATTGAAATCATCAACTGCAGCTCAGTGAAAAATAGAGAGATCCTCAGAACCCTCAGCCCTTGTTGCTCAGTGAACACTGACATGCTTTGTCACAGGCCGCTTCAGCATACCGCCGCGGCGTCTTTGTAAGGCAAAGTTAGGGTTCGAGGAAGAAGACAGACTATGTCAGCAAAATAAGAGCACTAATGGACATGTGGTGTGTGTTGGGATGCTATAAACTATGGCTAATTGCTAATAAATAACAATGATATATTAATGCCCACTCTGCACGCTCATTGCCGTGTTGGTAAGGTAATGTGAGCATACGATCTTTGCCGTTAAAATCCACTAACCGAAATTACAGCCACTTTGGGTTCTTGGTTCTTTCCTGTTATTGTTGTGCTTGTGTGGTGAATGAAGCTGTTCAACAGAGATTGTGATCTCTCACAAACCGTTACATGATAAACAGCGATGGGAGGGGGGAAGTATTTGAAGGAATAAATTCACTGCCCCCATCAGCACACAGAGAGAGAGAGGAGGAGGGAGAGGAGGAAGGAGAAGGAGAGGAGGAGGAGGGAGAGAGAGGAGGATGGAGAGG
>NC_056434.1:13513495-13610995 GCF_018296145.1 Oncorhynchus tshawytscha | reverse complement strand
CTCAATCTCATCCCCTGAAAAGATAGAACAAATATTACAACACATATTATGACACACACACACACACACACACACACACACACACACACACACACACACACACACACACACACACACACACACACACACACACACACACACACACACACACACACACACACACACACACACACACACACACACACACACACACGGCCTTCCACTCCCTAATGTGCTGGTTGATAAAATACTTGTATTTATGGGAAAGATGTTTGAAGAGGGTATTTTGTTCTTAAATGATTTTGTAAATTGCAATGGTAGAGTAATGTCCTTCATGGAGTTATCAGAATTGTACGTGAAGGGCTGCTCAGTCCAAGAGTACAACCAATTGATTAGAGCATTGCCCCAAAAATGGAGGAGGCGGGTGGCAGCGGGAGGAGGTAGAGAACTGGTCTGTCTGCCCAATATAAAGGATCAAAACTGGAGGAGGTAGGGAACTGGTCTGTCTGCCCAATATAAAGGATCAAAACTGGAGGAGGTAGGGAACTGGTCTGTCTGCCCAATATAAAGGATCAAAACTGGAGGAGGTAGGGAACTGGTCTGTCTGCCCAATATAAAGGATCAAAACTGGAGGAGGTAGGGAACTGGTCTGTCTGCCCAATATAAAGGATCAAAACTGGAGGAGGTAGGGAACTGGTCTGTCTGCCCAATATAAAGGATCAAAACTGGAGGAGGTAAGGAACTGGTCTGTCTGCCCAATATAAAGGATCAAAACTGGAGGAGGTAGGGAACTGGTCTGTCTGCCCAATATAAAGGATCAAAACTGGAGCAGGTAGGGAACTGGTCTGTCTGCCCAATATAAAGGATCAAAACTGGAGGAGGTAGGGAACTGGTCTGTCTGCCCAATATATAGGATCAAAACTGGAGGAGGTAGGGAACTGGTCTGTCTGCCCAATATAAAGGATCAAAACTGGAGGAGGTAGGGAACTGGTCTGTCTGCCCAATATAAAGGATCAAAACTGGAGGAGGTAGGGAACTGGTCTGTCTGCCCAATATAAAGGATCAAAACTGGAGGAGGTAGGGAACTGGTCTGTCTGCCCAATATATAGGATCAAAACTGGAGGAGGTAGGGAACTGGTCTGTCTGCCCAATATACAGGATCAAAACTGGAGGAGGTAGGGAACTGGTCTGTCTGCACAATATAAAGGATCAAAACTGGAGGAGGTAGGGAACTGGTCTGTCTGCCCAATATAAAGGATCAAAACTGGAGGAGGTAGGGAACTGGTCTGTCTGCCCAATATATAGGATCAAAACTGGAGGAGGTAGGGAACTGGTCTGTCTGCCCAATATACAGGATCAAAACTGGAGGAGGTAGGGAACTGGTCTGTCTGCCCAATATAAAGGATCAAAACTGGAGGAGGTAGGGAACTGGTCTGTCTGCCCAATATAAAGGATCAAAACTGGAGGAGGTAGGGAACTGGTCTGTCTGCCCAATATATAGGATCAAAACTGGAGGAGGTAGGGAACTGGTCTGTCTGCCCAATATAAAGGATCAAAACTGGAGGAGGTAGGGAACTGGTCTGTCTGCCCAATATAAAGGATCAAAACTGGAGGAGGTAGGGAACTGGTCTGTCTGCCCAATATAAAGGATCAAAACTGGAGGAGGGTGGCAGTAGGTAGGGAACTGGTCTGTCTGCCCAATATAAAGGATCAAAACTGGAGGAGGCAGGTGGCAGTGGGAGGAGGTAGGGAACTGGTCTGTCTGCCCAATATAAAGGATCAAAACTGGAGGAGGTAGGGAACTGGTCTGTCTGCCCAATATAAAGGATCAAAACTGGAGGAGGTAGGGAACTGGTCTGTCTGCCCAATATATAGGATCAAAACTGGAGGAGGCAGGTGACAGTGGGAGGAGGTAGGGAACTGGTCTGTCTGTCCAATATATAGGATCAAAACTGGAGGAGGTAGGGAACTGGTCTGTCTGCCCAATATATAGGATCAAAACTGGAGGAGGCAGGTGACAGTGGGAGGAGGTAGGGAACTGGTCTGTCTGTCCAATATATAGGATCAAAACTGGCAGGGGAATAAAAATAGCATAAATAGGAAAGTATACCAGTTTCATTTGAGGACCAGGATGTTGACAACTGTGCCATACAGATTGGAAAATAGTTGGGAAGAGATGTTTGATGTACTGATTCCATGGTACAGGGTGTATGAGTTGATATATAAAACGACTCAAGATTCAAGACTTCGTGCTTTTCAGCTCAAATTATTATATAGAATTCTTGCCAACGACAAAATGTTGAATATTTGGGGCATAAAATCATCAAAGTTCTGCAGATTTTGTTGTGAGGATACAGGATCAATATACCATTTATTTTGGCCTGTTTCTGCTCTCAGGTTCAGGAATGGCTGAAAATGCAAAGCATTGATCTAAAATTGACCCTAGAAATAGTACTGTTAGGAGATTTGGAGAGACCGGGTCAGTCAATTCTATTCGATTAGATAGATTGAAATTGTACGTTAAACATCATAGCATAGTTGAAAGATATGTGTTGCGTAGAAACACGAAGTGGGTGGCCAGCAGAGATAGATGGGATGGGCTGAGGGAAGCTGAGGGTTGGTATGTGGAATTGGAAACAAGTGGGAGTGGAGTTGCTGTGTGAGAGAGAGAATGATGGTCAGAAGATAAAGGGGGAAAAAATTCCAAATGAAACATAATAAAAGTACATTTGAATGACACTAAGTGGCAGTGTTTTTACAACTAATGCCAGTTTGCCTGAGGCTGATGCCGTACAGGTGTTTGTACACGTGCATATACACACACTCTCATTCAAAGAAACACAAGCAAGAACACACATACATGTAATAGTGCCAGACATGCACACAAACATATACAGTTGGCATTGCTGTTATGATTCCAGTTGTCCTTGGAAGTCCTTTGTTTTAAATGTCTTATTTAACACATAATAATCATGTGCATTGTTGTTTGCTGTTTTCTTTAGTGTCTTTTCCATCTTTCTCTTCAGTTCATTCCCTCTGTTGGTGTATTGGGGGTTCTTGCGGGTGGGGAATGGAATGAATTTTATATTTTTGTTTGGGGGGAGTGTGGAAGGGGTCTCGAATGGTTGAGGGACAGCTATTGGGGAACTGTCGGGGGATCTTGAAGGGTTCAGGGTTTCACAAGATTGTAATGATGAAAAAGGAAACTATGACATGTATTTTATATCACTATAATGCACACGCACACTCACACATAAGGATGGTAGTAGTAGACACACTCACACATAAGGATGGCTCTGTTGCAGAAAGACTGATACATGTTTGATAGTGGTAGTAGACACCCTCACACATAAGGATGGCTCTGTTGCACAAAGACTGATACATGTTTGATAGTAGTAGTAGACACCCTCACACATAAGGACGGCTCTGTTGCAGAAAGACTGATACATGTTTGATAGTAGTAGTAGACACCCTCACACATAAGGATGGCTCTGTTGCAGAAAGACTGATACATGTTTGATAGTGGTAGTAGACACCCTCACACATAAGGATGGCTCTGTTGCAGAAAGACTGATACATGTTTGATAGTAGTAGTAGACACCCTCACACATAAGGATGGCTCTGTTGAGGAAAGACTGATACATGTTTGATAGTAGTAGTAGACACCCTCACACATAAGGATGGCTCTGTTGCAGAAAGACTGATACATGTTTGATAGTGGTAGTAGACACCCTCACACATAAGGATGGCTCTGTTGCAGAAAGACTGATACATGTTTGATAGTAGTAGTAGACACACTCACACATAAGGATGGCTCTGTTGCAGAGACTGATACATGTTTGATAGTAGTAGTAGACACCCTCACACATAAGGATGGCTCTGTTGCAGAAAGACTGATACATGTTTGATAGTGGTAGTAGACACCCTCACACATAAGGATGGCTCTGTTGAGGAAAGACTGATACATGTTTGATAGTAGTAGTAGACACACTCACACGTAAGGATGGCTCTGTTGCAGAAAGACTGATACATGTTTGATAGTAGTAGTAGACACCCTCACACATAAGGATGGCTCTGTTGAGGAAAGACTGATACATGTTTGATAGTAGTAGTAGACACCCTCACACATAAGTACGGCTCTGCTGCAGAAAGACTGATACATGTTTGATAGTAGTAGTAGACACCCTCACACATAAGGATGGCTCTGTTGCAGAAAGACTGATACATGTTTGATAGTGGTAGTAGACACCCTCACACGTAAGGATGGCTCTGTTGAGGAAAGACTGATACATGTTTGATAGTAGTAGTAGACACCCTCACACATAAGGATGGCTCTGTTGCAGAAAGACTGATACATGTTTGATAGTGGTAGTAGACACCCTCACACATAAGGATGGCTCTGTTGCAGAAAGACTGATACATGTTTGATAGTGGTAGTAGACACCCTCACACATAAGGATGGCTCTGTTGCAGAAAGACTGATACATGTTTGATAGTGGTAGTAGACACCCTCACACATAAGGATGGCTCTGTTGCAGAAAGACTGATACATGTTTGATAGTGGTAGTAGACACCCTCACACATAAGGATGGCTCTGTTGCAGAAAGACTGATACATGTTTGATAGTGGTAGTAGACACCCTCACACATAAGGATGGCTCTGTTGCAGAAAGACTGATACATGTTTGATAGTAGTAGTAGACACCCTCACACATAAGGATGGCTCTGTTGCAGAAAGACTGATACATGTTTGATAGTGGTAGTAGACACCCTCACACATAAGGATGGCTCTGTTGCAGAAAGACTGATACATGTTTGATAGTGGTAGTAGACACCCTCACACATAAGGATGGCTCTGTTGCAGAAAGACTGATACATGTTTGATAGTGGTAGTAGACACCCTCACACATAAGGATGGCTCTGTTGCAGAAAGACTGATACATGTTTGATAGTGGTAGTAGACACCCTCACACATAAGTATGGCTCTGTTGCAGAACGACTGATACATGTTTGATAGTGGTAGTAGACACCCTCACACATAAGGATGGCTCTGTTGCAGAAAGACTGATACATGTTTGATAGTAGTAGTAGACACCCTCACACATAAGGATGGCTCTGTTGCAGAACGACTGATACATGTTTGATAGTGGTAGTAGACACCCTCACACATAAGGATGGCTCTGTTGCAGAAAGACTGATACATGTTTGATAGTGGTAGTAGACACCCTCACACATAAGGATGGCTCTGTTGCAGAAAGACTGATACATGTTTGATAGTAGTAGTAGACACCCTCACACATAAGGATGGCTCTGTTGAGGAAAGACTGATACATGTTTGATAGTAGTAGTAGACACCCTCACACATAAGGATGGCTCTGTTGCAGAAAGACTGATACATGTTTGATAGTGGTAGTAGACACCCTCACACATAAGGATGGCTCTGTTGCAGAAAGACTGATACATGTTTGATAGTGGTAGTAGACACCCTCACACATAAGGATGGCTCTGCTGCAGAAAGACTGATACATGTTTGATAGTGGTAGTAGATACCCTCACACATAAGGATGGCTCTGTTGCAGAAAGACTGATACATGTTTGATAGTAGTAGTAGACACCCTCACACATAAGGATGGCTCTGTTGCAGAAAGACTGATACATGTTTGATAGTGGTAGTAGACACCCTCACACATAAGGATGGCTCTGTTGCAGAAAGACTGATACATGTTTGATAGTAGTAGTAGACACCCTCACACATAAGGATGGCTCTGTTGCAGAAAGACTGATACATGTTTGATAGTGGTAGTAGACACCCTCACACATAAGGATGGCTCTGTTGCAGAAAGACTGATACATGTTTGATAGTGGTAGTAGACACCCTCACACATAAGGATGGCTCTGCTGCAGAAAGACTGATACATGTTTGATAGTAGTAGTAGACACCCTCACACATAAGGATGGCTCTGTTGCAGAAAGACTGATACATGTTTGATAGTGGTAGTAGACACCCTCACACATAAGGATGGCTCTGTTGCAGAAAGACTGATACATGTTTGATAGTAGTAGTAGACACCCTCACACATAAGGATGGCTCTGTTGCAGAAAGACTGATACATGTTTGATAGTGGTAGTAGACACCCTCACACATAAGGATGGCTCTGTTGCAGAAAGACTGATACATGTTTGATAGTGGTAGTAGACACCCTCACACATAAGGATGGCTCTGCTGCAGAAAGACTGATACATGTTTGATAGTGGTAGTAGATACCCTCACACATAAGGATGGCTCTGTTGCAGAAAGACTGATACATGTTTGATAGTGGTAGTAGACACCCTCACACATAAGGATGGCTCTGTTGCAGAAAGACTGATACATGTTTGATAGTGGTAGTAGACACCCTCACACATAAGGATGGCTCTTTTGCAGAAAGACTGATACATGTTTGATAGTGGTAGTAGACACACTCACACATAAGGATGGCTCTGTTGCAGAAAGACTGATACATGTTTGATAGTGGTAGTAGACACCCTCACACATAAGGATGGCTCTGTTGCAGAAAGACTGATACATGTTTGATAGTGGTAGTAGACACCCTCACACATAAGGATGGATCTGTTGCAGAAAGACTGATACATGTTTGATAGTGGTAGTAGACACCCTCACACATAAGGATGGCTCTGTTGCAGAAAGACTGATACATGTTTGATAGTAGTAGTAGACACACTCACACATAAGGATGGCTCTGTTGCAGAAAGACTGATACATGTTTGATAGTAGTAGTAGACACCCTCACACATAAGGATGGCTCTGTTGCAGAAAGACTGATACATGTTTGATAGTGGTAGTAGACACCATCACACATAAGGATGGCTCTGTTGCAGAAAGACTGATACATGTTTGATAGTGGTAGTAGACACCCTCACACATAAGGATGGCTCTGTTGCAGAAAGACTGATACATGTTTGATAGTGGTAGTAGACACCCTCACACATAAGGATGGCTCTGTTGCAGAAAGACTGATACATGTTTGATAGTGGTAGTAGACACCCTCACACATAAGTATGGCTCTGTTGCAGAACGACTGATACATGTTTGATAGTGGTAGTAGACACCCTCACACATAAGGATGGCTCTGTTGCAGAAAGACTGATACATGTTTGATAGTAGTAGTAGACACCCTCACACATAAGGATGGCTCTGTTGCAGAACGACTGATACATGTTTGATAGTGGTAGTAGACACCCTCACACATAAGGATGGCTCTGTTGCAGAAAGACTGATACATGTTTGATAGTGGTAGTAGACACCCTCACACATAAGGATGGCTCTGTTGCAGAACGACTGATACATGTTTGATAGTGGTAGTAGACACCCTCACACATAAGGATGGCTCTGTTGCAGAAAGACTGATACATGTTTGATAGTAGTAGTAGACACCCTCACACATAAGGATGGCTCTGTTGAGGAAAGACTGATACATGTTTGATAGTAGTAGTAGACACCCTCACACATAAGGATGGCTCTGTTGCAGAAAGACTGATACATGTTTGATAGTGGTAGTAGACACCCTCACACATAAGGATGGCTCTGTTGCAGAAAGACTGATACATGTTTGATAGTGGTAGTAGACACCCTCACACATAAGGATGGCTCTGCTGCAGAAAGACTGATACATGTTTGATAGTGGTAGTAGATACCCTCACACATAAGGATGGCTCTGTTGCAGAAAGACTGATACATGTTTGATAGTAGTAGTAGACACCCTCACACATAAGGATGGCTCTGTTGCAGAAAGACTGATACATGTTTGATAGTGGTAGTAGACACCCTCACACATAAGGATGGCTCTGTTGCAGAAAGACTGATACATGTTTGATAGTAGTAGTAGACACCCTCACACATAAGGATGGCTCTGTTGCAGAAAGACTGATACATGTTTGATAGTGGTAGTAGACACCCTCACACATAAGGATGGCTCTGTTGCAGAAAGACTGATACATGTTTGATAGTGGTAGTAGACACCCTCACACATAAGGATGGCTCTGCTGCAGAAAGACTGATACATGTTTGATAGTAGTAGTAGACACCCTCACACATAAGGATGGCTCTGTTGCAGAAAGACTGATACATGTTTGATAGTGGTAGTAGACACCCTCACACATAAGGATGGCTCTGTTGCAGAAAGACTGATACATGTTTGATAGTAGTAGTAGACACCCTCACACATAAGGATGGCTCTGTTGCAGAAAGACTGATACATGTTTGATAGTGGTAGTAGACACCCTCACACATAAGGATGGCTCTGTTGCAGAAAGACTGATACATGTTTGATAGTGGTAGTAGACACCCTCACACATAAGGATGGCTCTGCTGCAGAAAGACTGATACATGTTTGATAGTGGTAGTAGATACCCTCACACATAAGGATGGCTCTGTTGCAGAAAGACTGATACATGTTTGATAGTAGTAGTAGACACCCTCACACATAAGGATGGCTCTGTTGCAGAAAGACTGATACATGTTTGATAGTGGTAGTAGACACCCTCACACATAAGGATGGCTCTGTTGCAGAAAGACTGATACATGTTTGATAGTAGTAGTAGACACCCTCACACATAAGGATGGCTCTGTTGCAGAAAGACTGATACATGTTTGATAGTAGTAGTAGACACCCTCACACATAAGGATGGCTCTGTTGCAGAAAGACTGATACATGTTTGATAGTAGTAGTAGACACCCTCACACATAAGGATGGCTCTGTTGCAGAAAGACTGATACATGTTTGATAGTGGTAGTAGACACCCTCACACATAAGGATGGCTCTGTTGCAGAAAGACTGATACATGTTTGATAGTAGTAGTAGACACCCTCACACATAAGGATGGCTCTGTTGCAGAAAGACTGATACATGTTTGATAGTAGTAGTAGACACCCTCACACATAAGGATGGCTCTGTTGCAGAAAGACTGATACATGTTTGATAGTAGTAGTAGACACCCTCACACATAAGGATGGCTCTGTTGCAGAAAGACTGATACATGTTTGATAGTGGTAGTAGACACCCTCACACATAAGGATGGCTCTGTTGCAGAAAGACTGATACATGTTTGATAGTAGTAGTAGACACCCTCACACATAAGGATGGCTCTGTTGCAGAAAGACTGATACATGTTTGATAGTGGTAGTAGACACCCTCACACATAAGGATGGCTCTGTTGCAGAAAGACTGATACATGTTTGATAGTGGTAGTAGACACCCTCACACATAAGGATGGCTCTGCTGCAGAAAGACTGATACATGTTTGATAGTGGTAGTAGACACCCTCACACATAAGGATGGCTCTGTTGCAGAAAGACTGATACATGTTTGATAGTGGTAGTAGACACCCTCACACATAAGGATGGCTCTGTTGCAGAAAGACTGATACATGTTTGATAGTAGTAGTAGACACCCTCACACATAAGGATGGCTCTGTTGCAGAAAGACTGATACATGTTTGATAGTGGTAGTAGACACCCTCACACATAAGGATGGCTCTGTTGCAGAAAGACTGATACATGTTTGATAGTGGTAGTAGACACCCTCACACATAAGGATGGCTCTGCTGCAGAAAGACTGATACATGTTTGATAGTGGTAGTAGATACCCTCACACATAAGGATGGCTCTGCTGCAGAAAGACTGATACATGTTTGATAGTGGTAGTAGACACCCTCACACATAAGGATGGCTATGTTGCAGAAAGACTGATACAGGTTTGATAGTAGTAGTAGACACCCTCACACATAAGGATGGCTCTGTTGCAGGAAGACTGATACATGTTTGATAGTGGTAGTAGACACACTCACACATAAGGATGGCTCTGTTGCAGAAAGACTGATACATGTTTGATAGTGGTAGTAGACACCCTCACACATAAGGATGGCTCTGTTGCAGAAAGACTGATACATGTTTGATAGTGGTAGTAGACACCCTCACACATAAGGATGGATCTGTTGCAGAAAGACTGATACATGTTTGATAGTGGTAGTAGACACCCTCACACATAAGGATGGCTCTGTTGCAGAAAGACTGATACATGTTTGATAGTAGTAGTAGACACACTCACACATAAGGATGGCTCTGTTGCAGAAAGACTGATACATGTTTGATAGTAGTAGTAGACACCCTCACACATAAGGATGGCTCTGTTGCAGAAAGACTGATACATGTTTGATAGTGGTAGTAGACACCATCACACATAAGGATGGCTCTGTTGCAGAAAGACTGATACATGTTTGATAGTGGTAGTAGACACCCTCACACATAAGGATGGCTCTGTTGCAGAAAGACTGATACATGTTTGATAGTGGTAGTAGACACCCTCACACATAAGGATGGCTCTGTTGCAGAAAGACTGATACATGTTTGATAGTGGTAGTAGACACCCTCACACATAAGGATGGCTCTGTTGCAGAAAGACTGATACATGTTTGATAGTGGTAGTAGACACCCTCACACATAAGGATGGCTCTGTTGCAGAAAGACTGATACATGTTTGATAGTAGTAGTAGACACCCTCACACATAAGGATGGCTCTGTTGCAGAAAGACTGATACATGTTTGATAGTGGTAGTAGACACCCTCACACATAAGGATGGCTCTGTTGCAGAAAGACTGATACATGTTTGATAGTGGTAGTAGACACCCTCACACATAAGGATGGCTCTGTTGCAGAAAGACTGATACATGTTTGATAGTGGTAGTAGACACCCTCACACATAAGGATGGCTCTGTTGCAGAAAGACTGATACATGTTTGATAGTAGTAGTAGACACCCTCACACATAAGGATGGCTCTGTTGAGAAAGACTGATACATGTTTGATAGTAGTAGTAGACACCCTCACACATAAGGATGGCTCTGTTGCAGAAAGACTGATACATGTTTGATAGTGGTAGTAGACACCCTCACACATAAGGATGGCTCTGTTGCAGAAAGACTGATACATGTTTGATAGTGGTAGTAGACACCCTCACACATAAGGATGGCTCTGCTGCAGAAAGACTGATACATGTTTGATAGTGGTAGTAGATACCCTCACACATAAGGATGGCTCTGTTGCAGAAAGACTGATACATGTTTGATAGTAGTAGTAGACACCCTCACACATAAGGATGGCTCTGTTGCAGAAAGACTGATACATGTTTGATAGTGGTAGTAGACACCCTCACACATAAGGATGGCTCTGTTGCAGAAAGACTGATACATGTTTGATAGTAGTAGTAGACACCCTCACACATAAGGATGGCTCTGTTGCAGAAAGACTGATACATGTTTGATAGTGGTAGTAGACACCCTCACACATAAGGATGGCTCTGTTGCAGAAAGACTGATACATGTTTGATAGTGGTAGTAGACACCCTCACACATAAGGATGGCTCTGCTGCAGAAAGACTGATACATGTTTGATAGTAGTAGTAGACACCCTCACACATAAGGATGGCTCTGTTGCAGAAAGACTGATACATGTTTGATAGTGGTAGTAGACACCCTCACACATAAGGATGGCTCTGTTGCAGAAAGACTGATACATGTTTGATAGTAGTAGTAGACACCCTCACACATAAGGATGGCTCTGTTGCAGAAAGACTGATACATGTTTGATAGTGGTAGTAGACACCCTCACACATAAGGATGGCTCTGTTGCAGAAAGACTGATACATGTTTGATAGTGGTAGTAGACACCCTCACACATAAGGATGGCTCTGCTGCAGAAAGACTGATACATGTTTGATAGTGGTAGTAGATACCCTCACACATAAGGATGGCTCTGTTGCAGAAAGACTGATACATGTTTGATAGTAGTAGTAGACACCCTCACACATAAGGATGGCTCTGTTGCAGAAAGACTGATACATGTTTGATAGTGGTAGTAGACACCCTCACACATAAGGATGGCTCTGTTGCAGAAAGACTGATACATGTTTGATAGTAGTAGTAGACACCCTCACACATAAGGATGGCTCTGTTGCAGAAAGACTGATACATGTTTGATAGTAGTAGTAGACACCCTCACACATAAGGATGGCTCTGTTGCAGAAAGACTGATACATGTTTGATAGTAGTAGTAGACACCCTCACACATAAGGATGGCTCTGTTGCAGAAAGACTGATACATGTTTGATAGTGGTAGTAGACACCCTCACACATAAGGATGGCTCTGTTGCAGAAAGACTGATACATGTTTGATAGTAGTAGTAGACACCCTCACACATAAGGATGGCTCTGTTGCAGAAAGACTGATACATGTTTGATAGTAGTAGTAGACACCCTCACACATAAGGATGGCTCTGTTGCAGAAAGACTGATACATGTTTGATAGTAGTAGTAGACACCCTCACACATAAGGATGGCTCTGTTGCAGAAAGACTGATACATGTTTGATAGTGGTAGTAGACACCCTCACACATAAGGATGGCTCTGTTGCAGAAAGACTGATACATGTTTGATAGTAGTAGTAGACACCCTCACACATAAGTATGGCTCTGTTGCAGAAAGACTGATACATGTTTGATAGTGGTAGTAGACACCCTCACACATAAGGATGGCTCTGTTGCAGAAAGACTGATACATGTTTGATAGTGGTAGTAGACACCCTCACACATAAGGATGGCTCTGTTGCAGAAAGACTGATACATGTTTGATAGTGGTAGTAGACACCCTCACACATAAGTATGGCTCTGTTGCAGAAAGACTGATACATGTTTGATAGTGGTAGTAGACACCCTCACACATAAGGATGGCTCTGTTGCAGAAAGACTGATACATGTTTGATAGTAGTAGTAGACACCCTCACACATAAGGATGGCTCTGTTGCAGAAAGACTGATACATGTTTGATAGTGGTAGTAGACACCCTCACACATAAGGATGGCTCTGTTGCAGAAAGACTGATACATGTTTGATAGTGGTAGTAGACACCCTCACACATAAGGATGGCTCTGTTGCAGAAAGACTGATACATGTTTGATAGTGGTAGTAGACACCCTCACACATAAGGATGGCTCTGTTGCAGAAAGACTGATACATGTCTGATAGTAGTAGTAGACACCCTCACACATAAGGATGGCTCTGCTGCAGAAAGACTGATACATGTTTGATAGTGGTAGTAGACACCCTCACACATAAGGATGGCTCTGTTGCAGAAAGACTGATACATGTTTGATAGTAGTAGTAGACACCCTCACACATAAAGATGACTCTGTTGCAGAAAGACTGATACATGTTTGATAGTGGTAGTAGACACCCTCACACATAAGGATGGCTCTGTTGCAGAAAGACTGATACATGTTTGATAGTAGTAGTAGACACCCTCACACATAAGGATGGCTCTGTTGCAGAAAGACTGATACATGTTTGATAGTGGTAGTAGACACCCTCACACATAAGGATGGCTCTGTTGCAGAAAGACTGATACATGTTTGATAGTGGTAGTAGACACCCTCACACATAAGGATGGCTCTGTTGCAGAAAGACTGATACATGTTTGATAGTAGTAGTAGACACCCTCACACATAAGGATGGCTCTGTTGCAGAAAGACTGATACATGTTTGATAGTGGTAGTAGACACCTCACACATAAGGATGGCTCTGTTGCAGAAAGACTGATACATGTTTGATAGTAGTAGTAGACACCCTCACACATAAGGATGGCTCTGTTGCAGAAAGACTGATACATGTTTGATAGTGGTAGTAGACACCCTCACACATAAGGATGGCTCTGTTGCAGAAAGACTGATACATGTTTGATAGTGGTAGTAGACACCCTCACACATAAGGATGGCTCTGTTGCAGAAAGACTGATACATGTTTGATAGTGGTAGTAGATACCCTCACACATAAGGATGGCTCTGTTGCAGAAAGACTGATACATGTTTGATAGTAGTAGTAGACACCCTCACACATAAAGATGGCTCTGTTGCAGAAAGACTGATACATGTTTGATAGTGGTAGTAGACACCCTCACACATAAGGATGGCTCTGTTGCAGAAAGACTGATACATGTTTGATAGTAGTAGTAGACACCCTCACACATAAGGATGGCTCTGTTGCAGAAAGACTGATACATGTTTGATAGTAGTAGTAGACACCCTCACACATAAGGATGGCTCTGTTGCAGAAAGACTGATACATGTTTGATAGTAGTAGTAGACACCCTCACACATAAGGATGGCTCTGTTGCAGAAAGACTGATACATGTTTGATAGTGGTAGTAGACACCCTCACACATAAGGATGGCTCTGTTGCAGAAAGACTGATACATGTTTGATAGTGGTAGTAGACACCCTCACACATAAGGATGGCTCTGTTGCAGAAAGACTGATACATGTTTGATAGTAGTAGTAGACACCCTCACACATAAGGATGGCTCTGTTGCAGAAAGACTGATACATGTTTGATAGTGGTAGTAGACACCCTCACACATAAGGATGGCTCTGTTGCAGAAAGACTGATACATGTTTGATAGTAGTAGTAGACACCCTCACACATAAGGATGGCTCTGTTGCAGAAAGACTGATACATGTTTGATAGTGGTAGTAGACACCCTCACACATAAGGATGGCTCTGTTGCAGAAAGACTGATACATGTTTGATAGTAGTAGTAGACACCCTCACACATAAGGATGGCTCTGTTGCAGAAAGACTGATACATGTTTGATAGTGGTAGTAGACACCCTCACACATAAGGATGGCTCTGTTGCAGAAAGACTGATACATGTTTGATAGTGGTAGTAGACACCCTCACAGATAAGGATGGCTCTGTTGCGGAAAGACTGATACATGTTTGATAGTGGTAGTAGACACCCTCACACATAAGGATGGCTCTGTTGCAGAAAGACTGATACATGTTTGATAGTGGTAGTAGACACCCTCACACATAAGGATGGCTCTGTTGCAGAAAGACTGATACATGTTTGATAGTGGTAGTAGACACCCTCACACATAAGGATGGCTCTGTTGCAGAAAGACTGATACATGTTTGATAGTGGTAGTAGACACCCTCACACATAAGGATGGCTCTGTTGAGGAAAGACTGATACATGTTTGATAGTGGTAGTAGACACCCTCACACATAAGGATGGCTCTGTTGCAGAAAGACTGATACATGTTTGATAGTGGTAGTAGACACCCTCACACATAAGGATGGCTCTGTTGCAGAAAGACTGATACATGTTTGATAGTAGTAGTAGACACACTCACACATAAGGATGGCTCTGTTGCAGAAAGACTGATACATGTTTGATAGTGGTAGTAGACACCCTCACACATAAGGATGGCTCTGTTGCAGAAAGACTGATACATGTTTGATAGTGGTAGTAGACACACTCACACATAAGGATGGCTCTGTTGCAGAAAGACTGATACATGTTTGATAGTGGTAGTAGACACCCTCACACATAAGGATGACTCTGTTGCAGAAAGACTGATACATGTTTGATAGTGGTAGTAGACACCCTCACACATAAGGATGGCTCTGTTGCAGAAAGACTGATACATGTTTGATAGTAGTAGTAGACACCCTCACACATAAGGATGGCTCTGTTGCAGAACGACTGATACATGTTTGATAGTGGTAGTAGACACCCTCACACATAAGGATGGCTCTGTTGCAGAAAGACTGATACATGTTTGATAGTGGTAGTAGACACCCTCACACATAAGGATGGCTCTGTTGCAGAAAGACTGATACATGTTTGATAGTGGTAGTAGACACCCTCACACATAAGGATGGCTCTGTTGCAGAAAGACTGATACATGTTTGATAGTAGTAGTAGACACCCTCACACATAAGGATGGCTCTGTTGAGGAAAGACTGATACATGTTTGATAGTAGTAGTAGACACCCTCACACATAAGGATGGCTCTGTTGCAGAAAGACTGATACATGTTTGATAGTGGTAGTAGACACCCTCACACATAAGGATGGCTCTGTTGCAGAAAGACTGATACATGTTTGATAGTGGTAGTAGACACCCTCACACATAAGGATGGCTCTGCTGCAGAAAGACTGATACATGTTTGATAGTGGTAGTAGATACCCTCACACATAAGGATGGCTCTGTTGCAGAAAGACTGATACATGTTTGATAGTAGTAGTAGACACCCTCACACATAAGGATGGCTCTGTTGCAGAAAGACTGATACATGTTTGATAGTGGTAGTAGACACCCTCACACATAAGGATGGCTCTGTTGCAGAAAGACTGATACATGTTTGATAGTAGTAGTAGACACCCTCACACATAAGGATGGCTCTGTTGCAGAAAGACTGATACATGTTTGATAGTGGTAGTAGACACCCTCACACATAAGGATGGCTCTGTTGCAGAAAGACTGATACATGTTTGATAGTGGTAGTAGACACCCTCACACATAAGGATGGCTCTGCTGCAGAAAGACTGATACATGTTTGATAGTAGTAGTAGACACCCTCACACATAAGGATGGCTCTGTTGCAGAAAGACTGATACATGTTTGATAGTGGTAGTAGACACCCTCACACATAAGGATGGCTCTGTTGCAGAAAGACTGATACATGTTTGATAGTAGTAGTAGACACCCTCACACATAAGGATGGCTCTGTTGCAGAAAGACTGATACATGTTTGATAGTGGTAGTAGACACCCTCACACATAAGGATGGCTCTGTTGCAGAAAGACTGATACATGTTTGATAGTGGTAGTAGACACCCTCACACATAAGGATGGCTCTGCTGCAGAAAGACTGATACATGTTTGATAGTGGTAGTAGATACCCTCACACATAAGGATGGCTCTGTTGCAGAAAGACTGATACATGTTTGATAGTAGTAGTAGACACCCTCACACATAAGGATGGCTCTGTTGCAGAAAGACTGATACATGTTTGATAGTGGTAGTAGACACCCTCACACATAAGGATGGCTCTGTTGCAGAAAGACTGATACATGTTTGATAGTAGTAGTAGACACCCTCACACATAAGGATGGCTCTGTTGCAGAAAGACTGATACATGTTTGATAGTAGTAGTAGACACCCTCACACATAAGGATGGCTCTGTTGCAGAAAGACTGATACATGTTTGATAGTAGTAGTAGACACCCTCACACATAAGGATGGCTCTGTTGCAGAAAGACTGATACATGTTTGATAGTGGTAGTAGACACCCTCACACATAAGGATGGCTCTGTTGCAGAAAGACTGATACATGTTTGATAGTAGTAGTAGACACCCTCACACATAAGGATGGCTCTGTTGCAGAAAGACTGATACATGTTTGATAGTAGTAGTAGACACCCTCACACATAAGGATGGCTCTGTTGCAGAAAGACTGATACATGTTTGATAGTGGTAGTAGATACCCTCACACATAAGGATGGCTCTGTTGCAGAAAGACTGATACATGTTTGATAGTAGTAGTAGACACCCTCACACATAAGGATGGCTCTGTTGCAGAAAGACTGATACATGTTTGATAGTGGTAGTAGACACCCTCACACATAAGGATGGCTCTGTTGCAGAAAGACTGATACATGTTTGATAGTGGTAGTAGACACCCTCACACATAAGGATGGCTCTGTTGCAGAAAGACTGATACATGTTTGATAGTAGTAGTAGACACACTCACACATAAGGATGGCTCTGTTGCAGAAAGACTGATACATGTTTGATAGTGGTAGTAGACACACTCACACATAAGGATGGCTCTGTTGCAGAAAGACTGATACATGTTTGATAGTGGTAGTAGACACACTCACACATAAGGATGGCTCTGTTGCAGAAAGACTGATACATGTTTGATAGTGGTAGTAGACACCCTCACACATAAGGATGGCTCTGTTGCAGAAAGACTGATACATGTTTGATAGTGGTAGTAGACACACTCACACATAAAGATGGCTCTGTTGCAGAAAGACTGATACATGTTTGATAGTAGTAGTAGACACCCTCACACATAAGGATGGCTCTGTTGCAGAAAGACTGATACATGTTTGATAGTAGTAGTAGACACACTCACACATAAGGATGGCTCTGTTGCAGAAAGACTGATACATGTTTGATAGTGGTAGTAGACACCCTCACACATAAGGATGGATCTGTTGCAGAAAGACTGATACATGTTTGATAGTAGTAGTAGACACCCTCACACATAAGGATGGCTCTGTTGCAGAAAGACTGATACATGTTTGATAGTAGTAGTAGACACACTCACACATAAGGATGGATCTGTTGCAGAAAGACTGATACATGTTTGATAGTAGTAGTAGACACCCTCACACATAAGGATGGATCTGTTGCAGAAAGACTGATACATGTTTGATAGTAGTAGTAGACACACTCACACATAAGGATGGCTCTGTTGCAGAAAGACTGATACATGTTTGATAGTGGTAGTAGACACCCTCACACATAAGGATGGATCTGTTGCAGAAAGACTGATACATGTCTGATAGTAGTAGTAGACACACTCACACATAAGGATGGCTCTGTTGCAGAAAGACTGATACATGTTTGATAGTGGTAGTAGACACCCTCACACATAAGGATGGATCTGTTGCAGAAAGACTGATACATGTCTGATAGTAGTAGTAGACACACTCACACATAAGGATGGCTCTGTTGCAGAAAGACTGATACATGTCTGATAGTAGTAGTAGACACACTCACACATAAGGATGGCTCTGTTGCAGAAAGACTGATACATGTTTGATAGTAGTAGTAGACACCCTCACACATAAGGATGGCTCTGTTGCAGAAAGACTGATACATGTTTGATAGTAGTAGTAGACACCCTCACACATAAGGATGGCTCTGTTGCAGAAAGACTGATACATGTTTGATAGTGGTAGTAGATACCCTCACACATAAGGATGGCTCTGTTGCAGAAAGACTGATACATGTTTGATAGTAGTAGTAGACACCCTCACACATAAGGATGGCTCTGTTGCAGAAAGACTGATACATGTTTGATAGTGGTAGTAGACACCCTCACACATAAGGATGGCTCTGTTGCAGAAAGACTGATACATGTTTGATAGTAGTAGTAGACACCCTCACACATAAGTATGGCTCTGTTGCAGAAAGACTGATACATGTTTGATAGTGGTAGTAGACACCCTCACACATAAGGATGGCTCTGTTGCAGAAAGACTGATACATGTTTGATAGTGGTAGTAGACACCCTCACAGATAAGGATGGCTCTGTTGCAGAAAGACTGATACATGTTTGATAGTGGTAGTAGACACCCTCACACATAAGGATGGCTCTGTTGCAGAAAGACTGATACATGTTTGATAGTGGTAGTAGACACCCTCACACATAAGGATGACTCTGTTGCAGAAAGACTGATACATGTTTGATAGTGGTAGTAGACACCCTCACACATAAGGATGACTCTGTTGCAGAAAGACTGATACATGTTTGATAGTGGTAGTAGATACCCTCACACATAAGGATGGCTCTGTTGAGGAAAGACTGATACATGTTTGATAGTAGTAGTAGACACCCTCACACATAAGGATGGCTCTGTTGCAGAAAGACTGATACATGTTTGATAGTGGTAGTAGACACCCTCACACATAAGGATGGCTCTGTTGCAGAAAGACTGATACATGTTTGATAGTAGTAGTAGACACCCTCACACATAAGTATGGCTCTGTTGCAGAAAGACTGATACATGTTTGATAGTGGTAGTAGACACCCTCACACATAAGGATGGCTCTGTTGCAGAAAGACTGATACATGTTTGATAGTGGTAGTAGACACCCTCACAGATAAGGATGGCTCTGTTGCGGAAAGACTGATACATGTTTGATAGTGGTAGTAGACACCCTCACACATAAGGATGGCTCTGTTGCAGAAAGACTGATACATGTTTGATAGTGGTAGTAGACACCCTCACACATAAGGATGGCTCTGTTGCAGAAAGACTGATACATGTTTGATAGTGGTAGTAGACACCCTCACACATAAGGATGGCTCTGTTGCAGAAAGACTGATACATGTTTGATAGTGGTAGTAGACACCCTCACACATAAGGATGGCTCTGTTGAGGAAAGACTGATACATGTTTGATAGTGGTAGTAGACACCCTCACACATAAGGATGGCTCTGTTGCAGAAAGACTGATACATGTTTGATAGTGGTAGTAGACACCCTCACACATAAGGATGGCTCTGTTGCAGAAAGACTGATACATGTTTGATAGTAGTAGTAGACACACTCACACATAAGGATGGCTCTGTTGCAGAAAGACTGATACATGTTTGATAGTGGTAGTAGACACACTCACACATAAGGATGGCTCTGTTGCAGAAAGACTGATACATGTTTGATAGTGGTAGTAGACACACTCACACATAAGGATGGCTCTGTTGCAGAAAGACTGATACATGTTTGATAGTGGTAGTAGACACCCTCACACATAAGGATGGCTCTGTTGCAGAAAGACTGATACATGTTTGATAGTGGTAGTAGACACACTCACACATAAAGATGGCTCTGTTGCAGAAAGACTGATACATGTTTGATAGTGGTAGTAGACACCCTCACACATAAAGATGGCTCTGTTGCAGAAAGACTGATACATGTTTGATAGTAGTAGTAGACACCCTCACACATAAGGATGGCTCTGTTGCAGAAAGACTGATACATGTTTGATAGTAGTAGTAGACACACTCACACATAAGGATGGATCTGTTGCAGAAAGACTGATACATGTTTGATAGTAGTAGTAGACACCCTCACACATAAGGATGGATCTGTTGCAGAAAGACTGATACATGTTTGATAGTAGTAGTAGACACACTCACACATAAGGATGGCTCTGTTGCAGAAAGACTGATACATGTTTGATAGTGGTAGTAGACACCCTCACACATAAGGATGGATCTGTTGCAGAAAGACTGATACATGTTTGATAGTAGTAGTAGACACACTCACACATAAGGATGGCTCTGTTGCAGAAAGACTGATACATGTTTGATAGTGGTAGTAGACACCCTCACACATAAGGATGGCTCTGTTGCAGAAAGACTGATACATGTCTGATAGTAGTAGTAGACACACTCACACATAAGGATGGCTCTGTTGCAGAAAGACTGATACATGTTTGATAGTAGTAGTAGACACCCTCACACATAAGGATGGCTCTGTTGCAGAAAGACTGATACATGTTTGATAGTAGTAGTAGACACCCTCACACATAAGGATGGCTCTGTTGCAGAAAGACTGATACATGTTTGATAGTGGTAGTAGACACCCTCACACATAAGGATGGCTCTGTTGCAGAAAGACTGATACATGTTTGATAGTGGTAGTAGACACCCTCACACATAAGGATGGATCTGTTGCAGAAAGACTGATACATGTCTGATAGTAGTAGTAGACACACTCACACATAAGGATGGCTCTGTTGCAGAAAGACTGATACATGTTTGATAGTGGTAGTAGACACCCTCACACATAAGGATGGATCTGTTGCAGAAAGACTGATACATGTTTGATAGTAGTAGTAGACACCCACACATAAAGGATGGCTCTGTTGCAGAAAGACTGATACATGTTTGATAGTAGTAGTAGACACCCTCACACATAAGGATGGCTCTGTTGCAGAAAGACTGATACATGTTTGATAGTAGTAGTAGACACCCTCACACATAAGGATGGCTCTGTTGCAGAAAGACTGATACATGTTTGATAGTAGTAGTAGACACCCTCACACATAAGGATGGCTCTGTTGCAGAAAGACTGATACATGTTTGATAGTGGTAGTAGACACCCTTCACACATAAGGATGGCTCTGTTGCAGAAAGACTGATACATGTTTGATAGTGGTAGTAGACACCCTCACACATAAGGATGGCTCTGTTGCAGAAAGACTGATACATGTTTGATAGTGGTAGTAGACACCCTCACACATAAGGATGGCTCTGTTGCAGAAAGACTGATACATGTTTGATAGTGGTAGTAGACACCCTCACACATAAGGATGGATCTGTTGCAGAAAGACTGATACATGTTTGATAGTGGTAGTAGACACCCTCACACATAAGGATGGCTCTGTTGCAGAAAGACTGATACATGTTTGATAGTGGTAGTAGACACCCTCACACATAAGGATGGCTCTGTTGCAGAAAGACTGATACATGTTTGATAGTGGTAGTAGACACCCTCACACATAAGGATGGCTCTGTTGCAGAAAGACTGATACATGTTTGATAGTGGTAGTAGACACCCTCACACATAAGGATGGCTCTTTTGCAGAAAGACTGATACATGTTTGATAGTGGTAGTAGACACACTCACACATAAGGATGGCTCTGTTGCAGAAAGACTGATACATGTTTGATAGTGGTAGTAGACACCCTCACACATAAGGATGGCTCTGTTGCAGAAAGACTGATACATGTTTGATAGTGGTAGTAGACACCCTCACACATAAGGATGGATCTGTTGCAGAAAGACTGATACATGTTTGATAGTGGTAGTAGACACCCTCACACATAAGGATGGCTCTGTTGCAGAAAGACTGATACATGTTTGATAGTAGTAGTAGACACACTCACACATAAGGATGGCTCTGTTGCAGAAAGACTGATACATGTTTGATAGTAGTAGTAGACACCCTCACACATAAGGATGGCTCTGTTGCAGAAAGACTGATACATGTTTGATAGTGGTAGTAGACACCATCACACATAAGGATGGCTCTGTTGCAGAACGACTGATACATGTTTGATAGTGGTAGTAGACACCCTCACACATAAGGATGGCTCTGTTGCAGAAAGACTGATACATGTTTGATAGTAGTAGTAGACACCCTCACACATAAGGATGGCTCTGTTGCGGAAAGACTGATACATGTTTGATAGTGGTAGTAGACACCCTCACACATAAGGATGGCTCTGTTGCAGAAAGACTGATACATGTTTGATAGTGGTAGTAGACACCCTCACACATAAGGATGGCTCTGCTGCAGAAAGACTGATACATGTTTGATAGTAGTAGTAGACACCCTCACACATAAGGATGGCTCTGTTGCAGAAAGACTGATACATGTTTGATAGTGGTAGTAGACACCCTCACACATAAGGATGGCTCTGTTGCAGAAAGACTGATACATGTTTGATAGTAGTAGTAGACACCCTCACACATAAGGATGGCTCTGTTGCAGAAAGACTGATACATGTTTGATAGTGGTAGTAGACACCCTCACACATAAGGATGGCTCTGTTGCAGAAAGACTGATACATGTTTGATAGTGGTAGTAGACACCCTCACACATAAGGATGGCTCTGCTGCAGAAAGACTGATACATGTTTGATAGTGGTAGTAGATACCCTCACACATAAGGATGGCTCTGTTGCAGAAAGACTGATACATGTTTGATAGTAGTAGTAGACACCCTCACACATAAGGATGGCTCTGTTGCAGAAAGACTGATACATGTTTGATAGTGGTAGTAGACACCCTCACACATAAGGATGGCTCTGTTGCAGAAAGACTGATACATGTTTGATAGTAGTAGTAGACACCCTCACACATAAGGATGGCTCTGTTGCAGAAAGACTGATACATGTTTGATAGTAGTAGTAGACACCCTCACACATAAGGATGGCTCTGTTGCAGAAAGACTGATACATGTTTGATAGTAGTAGTAGACACCCTCACACATAAGGATGGCTCTGTTGCAGAAAGACTGATACATGTTTGATAGTGGTAGTAGACACCCTCACACATAAGGATGGCTCTGTTGCAGAAAGACTGATACATGTTTGATAGTGGTAGTAGACACCCTCACACATAAGGATGGCTCTGTTGCAGAAAGACTGATACATGTTTGATAGTAGTAGTAGACACCCTCACACATAAGGATGGCTCTGTTGCAGAAAGACTGATACATGTTTGATAGTGGTAGTAGACACCCTCACACATAAGGATGGCTCTGTTGCAGAAAGACTGATACATGTTTGATAGTAGTAGTAGACACCCTCACACATAAGGATGGCTCTGTTGCAGAAAGACTGATACATGTTTGATAGTAGTAGTAGACACCCTCACACATAAGGATGGCTCTGTTGCAGAAAGACTGATACATGTTTGATAGTGGTAGTAGACACCCTCACACATAAGGATGGCTCTGTTGCAGAAAGACTGATACATGTTTGATAGTAGTAGTAGACACCCTCACACATAAGGATGGCTCTGTTGCAGAAAGACTGATACATGTTTGATAGTGGTAGTAGACACCCTCACACATAAGGATGGCTCTGTTGCAGAAAGACTGATACATGTTTGATAGTGGTAGTAGACACCCTCACACATAAGGATGGCTCTGTTGCAGAAAGACTGATACATGTTTGATAGTAGTAGTAGACACCCAGACATAAGGATGGCTCTGTTGCAGAAAGACTGATACATGTTTGATAGTGGTAGTAGACACCCTCACACATAAGGATGGCTCTGTTGCAGAAAGACTGATACATGTTTGATAGTGGTAGTAGACACCCTCACACATAAGGATGGCTCTGTTGCAGAAAGACTGATACATGTTTGATAGTAGTAGTAGACACCCTCACACATAAGGATGGCTCTGTTGCAGAAAGACTGATACATGTTTGATAGTAGTAGTAGACACCCTCACACATAAGGATGGCTCTGTTGCAGAAAGACTGATACATGTTTGATAGTAGTAGTAGACACCCTCACACATAAGGATGGCTCTGTTGCAGAAAGACTGATACATGTTTGATAGTGGTAGTAGACACCCTTCACACATAAGGATGGCTCTGTTGCAGAAAGACTGATACATGTTTGATAGTGGTAGTAGACACCCTCACACATAAGGATGGCTCTGTTGCAGAAAGACTGATACATGTTTGATAGTGGTAGTAGACACCCTCACACATAAGGATGGCTCTGTTGCAGAAAGACTGATACATGTTTGATAGTGGTAGTAGACACCCTCACACATAAGGATGGATCTGTTGCAGAAAGACTGATACATGTTTGATAGTGGTAGTAGACACCCTCACACATAAGGATGGCTCTGTTGCAGAAAGACTGATACATGTTTGATAGTGGTAGTAGACACCCTCACACATAAGGATGGCTCTGTTGCAGAAAGACTGATACATGTTTGATAGTGGTAGTAGACACCCTCACACATAAGGATGGCTCTGTTGCAGAAAGACTGATACATGTTTGATAGTGGTAGTAGACACCCTCACACATAAGGATGGCTCTGTTGCAGAAAGACTGATACATGTTTGATAGTGGTAGTAGACACACTCACACATAAGGATGGCTCTGTTGCAGAAAGACTGATACATGTTTGATAGTGGTAGTAGACACCCTCACACATAAGGATGGCTCTGTTGCAGAAAGACTGATACATGTTTGATAGTGGTAGTAGACACCCTCACACATAAGGATGGCTCTGTTGCAGAAAGACTGATACATGTTTGATAGTGGTAGTAGACACCCTCACACATAAGGATGGCTCTGTTGCAGAAAGACTGATACATGTTTGATAGTAGTAGTAGACACACTCACACATAAGGATGGCTCTGTTGCAGAAAGACTGATACATGTTTGATAGTAGTAGTAGACACCCTCACACATAAGGATGGCTCTGTTGCAGAAAGACTGATACATGTTTGATAGTGGTAGTAGACACCCTCACACATAAGGATGGCTCTGTTGCAGAAAGACTGATACATGTTTGATAGTGGTAGTAGACACCCTCACACATAAGGATGGCTCTGTTGCAGAAAGACTGATACATGTTTGATAGTAGTAGTAGACACCCTCACACATAAGGATGGCTCTGTTGAGGAAAGACTGATACATGTTTGATAGTGGTAGTAGACACCCTCACACATAAGGATGGCTCTGTTGCAGAAAGACTGATACATGTTTGATAGTGGTAGTAGACACCCTCACACATAAGGATGGCTCTGCTGCAGAAAGACTGATACATGTTTGATAGTAGTAGTAGACACCCTCACACATAAGGATGGCTCTGTTGCAGAAAGACTGATACATGTTTGATAGTGGTAGTAGACACCCTCACACATAAGGATGGCTCTGTTGCAGAAAGACTGATACATGTTTGATAGTAGTAGTAGACACCCTCACACATAAGGATGGCTCTGTTGCAGAAAGACTGATACATGTTTGATAGTGGTAGTAGACACCCTCACACATAAGGATGGCTCTGTTGCAGAAAGACTGATACATGTTTGATAGTGGTAGTAGACACCCTCACACATAAGGATGGCTCTGTTGCAGAAAGACTGATACATGTTTGATAGTGGTAGTAGACACCCTCACACATAAGGATGGCTCTG
This sequence comes from Oncorhynchus tshawytscha, assembly GCF_018296145.1. NCBI lineage: Eukaryota > Metazoa > Chordata > Actinopteri > Salmoniformes > Salmonidae > Oncorhynchus > Oncorhynchus tshawytscha. The sequence goes on along the minus strand of NC_056434.1, from coordinate 13,584,647 downwards.
TTGCAGAAAGACTGATACATGTTTGATAGTAGTAGTAGACACCCTCACACATAAGGATGGCTCTGTTGCAGAAAGACTGATACATGTTTGATAGTGGTAGTAGACACCCTCACACATAAGGATGGCTCTGTTGCAGAAAGACTGATACATGTTTGATAGTAGTAGTAGACACCCTCACACATAAGGATGGCTCTGTTGCAGAAAGACTGATACATGTTTGATAGTAGTAGTAGACACCCTCACACATAAGGATGGCTCTGTTGCAGAAAGACTGATACATGTTTGATAGTAGTAGTAGACACCCTCACACATAAGGATGGCTCTGTTGCAGAAAGACTGATACATGTTTGATAGTGGTAGTAGACACCCTCACACATAAGGATGGCTCTGTTGCAGAAAGACTGATACATGTTTGATAGTGGTAGTAGACACCCTCACACATAAGGATGGCTCTGTTGCAGAAAGACTGATACATGTTTGATAGTAGTAGTAGACACCCTCACACATAAGGATGGCTCTGTTGCAGAAAGACTGATACATGTTTGATAGTGGTAGTAGACACCCTCACACATAAGGATGGCTCTGTTGCAGAAAGACTGATACATGTTTGATAGTAGTAGTAGACACCCTCACACATAAGTATGGCTCTGTTGCAGAAAGACTGATACATGTTTGATAGTGGTAGTAGACACCCTCACACATAAGGATGGCTCTGTTGCAGAAAGACTGATACATGTTTGATAGTGGTAGTAGACACCCTCACACATAAGGATGGCTCTGTTGCAGAAAGACTGATACATGTTTGATAGTGGTAGTAGACACCCTCACACATAAGGATGGCTCTGTTGCAGAAAGACTGATACATGTTTGATAGTGGTAGTAGACACCCTCACACATAAGGATGGCTCTGTTGCAGAAAGACTGATACATGTTTGATAGTGGTAGTAGACACCCTCACACATAAGGATGGCTCTGTTGCAGAAAGACTGATACATGTTTGATAGTGGTAGTAGACACCCTCACACATAAGGATGGCTCTGTTGCAGAAAGACTGATACATGTTTGATAGTAGTAGTAGACACCCTCACACATAAGGATGGCTCTGTTGCAGAAAGACTGATACATGTTTGATAGTGGTAGTAGACACCCTCACACATAAGGATGGCTCTGTTGCAGAAAGACTGATACATGTTTGATAGTAGTAGTAGACACCCTCACACATAAGGATGGCTCTGTTGCAGAAAGACTGATACATGTTTGATAGTGTAGTAGACACCCTCACACATAAGGATGGCTCTGTTGCAGAAAGACTGATACATGTTTGATAGTAGTAGTAGACACCCTCACACATAAGGATGGCTCTGTTGCAGAAAGACTGATACATGTTTGATAGTAGTAGTAGACACCCTCACACATAAGGATGGCTCTGTTGCAGAAAGACTGATACATGTTTGATAGTGGTAGTAGACACCCTCACACATAAGGATGGCTCTGTTGCAGAAAGACTGATACATGTTTGATAGTGGTAGTAGACACCCTTGGCTCTGTTGCAGAAAGACTGATACATGTTTGATAGTGGTAGTAGACACCCTCACACATAAGGATGGCTCTGTTGCAGAAAGACTGATACATGTTTGATAGTGGTAGTAGACACCCTCACACATAAGGATGGCTCTGTTGCAGAAAGACTGATACATGTTTGATAGTGGTAGTAGACACCCTCACACATAAGGATGGCTCTGTTGCAGAAAGACTGATACATGTTTGATAGTGGTAGTAGACACCCTCACACATAAGGATGGCTCTGTTGCAGAAAGACTGATACATGTTTGATAGTAGTAGTAGACACCCTCACACATAAGGATGGCTCTGTTGCAGAAAGACTGATACATGTTTGATAGTAGTAGTAGACACCCTCACACATAAGGATGGCTCTGCTGCAGAAAGACTGATACATGTTTGATAGTAGTAGTAGACACCCTCACACATAAGGATGGCTCTGTTGCAGAAAGACTGATACATGTTTGATAGTGGTAGTAGACACCCTCACACATAAGGATGGCTCTGTTGCAGAAAGACTGATACATGTTTGATAGTGGTAGTAGACACACTCACACATAAGGATGGCTCTGTTGCAGAAAGACTGATACATGTTTGATAGTGGTAGTAGACACACTCACACATAAGGATGGCTCTGTTGCAGAAAGACTGATACATGTTTGATAGTAGTAGTAGACACCCTCACACATAAGGATGGCTCTGTTGCAGAAAGACTGATACATGTTTGATAGTGGTAGTAGACACCCTCACACATAAGGATGGCTCTGTTGAGGAAAGACTGATACATGTTTGATAGTGGTAGTAGACACACTCACACATAAGGATGGCTCTGTTGCAGAAAGACTGATACATGTTTGATAGTGGTAGTAGACACCCTCACACATAAGGATGGCTCTGTTGCAGAAAGACTGATACATGTTTGATAGTAGTAGTAGACACCCTCACACATAAGGATGGCTCTGCTGCAGAAAGACTGATACATGTTTGATAGTAGTAGTAGACACCCTCACACATAAGGATGGCTCTGTTGCAGAAAGACTGATACATGTTTGATAGTGGTAGTAGACACCCTCACACATAAGGATGGCTCTGTTGCAGAAAGACTGATACATGTTTGATAGTGGTAGTAGACACCCTCACACATAAGGATGGCTCTGTTGCAGAAAGACTGATACATGTCTGATAGTGGTAGTAGACACACTCACACATAAGGATGGCTCTGTTGAGGAAAGACTGATACATGTTTGATAGTGGTAGTAGACACACTCACACATAAGGATGGCTCTGTTGCAGAAAGACTGATACATGTTTGATAGTGGTAGTAGACACACTCACACATAAGGATGGCTCTGTTGCAGAAAGACTGATACATGTTTGATAGTGGTAGTAGACACACTCACACATAAGGATGGCTCTGCTGCAGAAAGACTGATACATGTTTGATAGTAGTAGTAGACACCCTCACACATAAGGATGGCTCTGTTGCAGAAAGACTGATACATGTTTGATAGTGGTAGTAGACACCCTCACACATAAGGATGGCTCTGTTGCAGAAAGACTGATACATGTCTGATAGTAGTAGTAGACACACTCACACATAAGGATGGCTCTGTTGCAGAAAGACTGATACATGTTTGATAGTGGTAGTAGACACCCTCACACATAAGGATGGCTCTGTTGCAGAAAGACTGATACATGTTTGATAGTAGTAGTAGACACCCTCACACATAAGGATGGCTCTGTTGCAGAAAGACTGATACATGTTTGATAGTGGTAGTAGACACCCTCACACATAAGGATGGCTCTGTTGCAGAAAGACTGATACATGTTTGATAGTGGTAGTAGACACCCTCACACATAAGGATGGCTCTGTTGCAGAAAGACTGATACATGTTTGATAGTGGTAGTAGACACCCTCACACATAAGGATGGCTCTGTTGCAGAAAGACTGATACATGTTTGATAGTGGTAGTAGACACCCTCACACATAAGGATGGCTCTGTTGCAGAAAGACTGATACATGTTTGATAGTGGTAGTAGACACCCTCACACATAAAGATGGCTCTGTTGCAGAAAGACTGATACATGTTTGATAGTAGTAGTAGACACCCTCACACATAAGTATGGCTCTGTTGCAGAAAGACTGATACATGTTTGATAGTGGTAGTAGACACCCTCACACATAAAGATGGCTCTGTTGCAGAAAGACTGATACATGTTTGATAGTGGTAGTAGACACCCTCACACATAAGGATGGCTCTGTTGCAGAAAGACTGATACATGTTTGATAGTGGTAGTAGACACCCTCACACATAAGGATGGCTCTGTTGCAGAAAGACTGATACATGTTTGATAGTAGTAGTAGACACCCTCACACATAAGGATGGCTCTGTTGCAGAAAGACTGATACATGTTTGATAGTAGTAGTAGACACCCTCACACATAAGGATGGCTCTGTTGAGGAAAGACTGATACATGTTTGATAGTAGTAGTAGACACCCTCACACATAAGGATGGCTCTGCTGCAGAAAGACTGATACATGTTTGATAGTAGTAGTAGACACCCTCACACATAAGGATGGCTCTGTTGCAGAAAGACTGATACATGTTTGATAGTAGTAGTAGACACCCTCACACATAAGGATGGCTCTGTTGCAGAAAGACTGATACATGTTTGATAGTAGTAGTAGACACCCTCACACATAAGGATGGCTCTGTTGCAGAAAGACTGATACATGTTTGATAGTGGTAGTAGACACCCTCACACATAAGGATGGCTCTGTTGCAGAAAGACTGATACATGTTTGATAGTGGTAGTAGACACCCTCACACATAAGGATGGCTCTGTTGCAGAAAGACTGATACATGTTTGATAGTGGTAGTAGACACCCTCACACATAAGGATGGCTCTGTTGAGGAAAGACTGATACATGTTTGATAGTGGTAGTAGACACCCTCACACATAAGGATGGCTCTGTTGCAGAAAGACTGATACATGTTTGATAGTAGTAGTAGACACCCTCACACATAAGGATGGCTCTGTTGCAGAAAGACTGATACATGTTTGATAGTGGTAGTAGACACCCTCACACATAAGGATGGCTCTGTTGCAGAAAGACTGATACATGTTTGATAGTAGTAGTAGACACCCTCACACATAAGGATGGCTCTGTTGCAGAAAGACTGATACATGTTTGATAGTAGTAGTAGACACCCTCACACATAAGGATGGCTCTGTTGCAGAAAGACTGATACATGTTTGATAGTAGTAGTAGACACACTCACACATAAGGATGGCTCTGCTGCAGAAAGACTGATACATGTTTGATAGTAGTAGTAGACACACTCACACATAAGGATGGCTCTGCTGCAGAAAGACTGATACATGTTTGATAGTAGTAGTAGACACCCTCACACATAAGGATGGCTCTGTTGCAGAAAGACTGATACATGTTTGATAGTAGTAGTAGACACCCTCACACATAAGGATGGCTCTGTTGCAGAAAGACTGATACATGTTTGATAGTAGTAGTAGACACCCTCACACATAAGGATGGCTCTGTTGCAGAAAGACTGATACATGTTTGATAGTGGTAGTAGACACCCTCACACATAAGGATGGCTCTGTTGCAGAAAGACTGATACATGTTTGATAGTAGTAGTAGACACCCTCACACATAAGGATGGCTCTGTTGCAGAAAGACTGATACATGTTTGATAGTGGTAGTAGACACCCTCACACATAAGGATGGCTCTGTTGCAGAAAGACTGATACATGTTTGATAGTAGTAGTAGACACCCTCACACATAAGGATGGCTCTGTTGCAGAAAGACTGATACATGTTTGATAGTGGTAGTAGACACCCTCACACATAAGGATGGCTCTGTTGCAGAAAGACTGATACATGTTTGATAGTGGTAGTAGACACCCTCACACATAAGGATGGCTCTGTTGCAGAAAGACTGATACATGTTTGATAGTAGTAGTAGACACCCTCACACATAAGGATGGCTCTGTTGCAGAAAGACTGATACATGTTTGATAGTAGTAGTAGACACCCTCACACATAAGGATGGCTCTGTTGCAGAAAGACTGATACATGTTTGATAGTGGTAGTAGACACACTCACACATAAGGATGGCTCTGTTGCAGAAAGACTGATACATGTTTGATAGTGGTAGTAGACACACTCACACATAAGGATGGCTCTGTTGCAGAAAGACTGATACATGTTTGATAGTAGTAGTAGACACCCTCACACATAAGGATGGCTCTGTTGCAGAAAGACTGATACATGTTTGATAGTGGTAGTAGACACCCTCACACATAAGGATGGCTCTGTTGCAGAAAGACTGATACATGTTTGATAGTAGTAGTAGACACACTCACACATAAGGATGGCTCTGTTGCAGAAAGACTGATACATGTTTGATAGTGGTAGTAGACACCCTCACACATAAGGATGGCTCTGTTGCAGAAAGACTGATACATGTTTGATAGTAGTAGTAGACACCCTCACACATAAGGATGGCTCTGTTGAGGAAAGACTGATACATGTTTGATAGTAGTAGTAGACACCCTCACACATAAGGATGGCTCTGTTGCAGAAAGACTGATACATGTTTGATAGTAGTAGTAGACACCCTCACACATAAGGATGGCTCTGTTGCAGAAAGACTGATACATGTTTGATAGTAGTAGTAGACACCCTCACACATAAGGATGGCTCTGTTGCAGAAAGACTGATACATGTTTGATAGTAGTAGTAGACACCCTCACACATAAGGATGGCTCTGTTGCAGAAAGACTGATACATGTTTGATAGTGGTAGTAGACACCCTCACACATAAGGATGGCTCTGTTGCAGAAAGACTGATACATGTTTGATAGTGGTAGTAGACACCCTCACACATAAGGATGGCTCTGTTGCAGAAAGACTGATACATGTTTGATAGTAGTAGTAGACACCCTCACACATAAGGATGGCTCTGTTGCAGAAAGACTGATACATGTTTGATAGTGGTAGTAGACACCCTCACACATAAGGATGGCTCAGTTGCAGAAAGACTGATACATGTTTGATAGTAGTAGTAGACACCCTCACACATAAGGATGGCTCTGTTGCAGAAAGACTGATACATGTTTGATAGTAGTAGTAGACACCCTCACACATAAGGATGGCTCTGTTGTGGAAAGACTGATTCATGTTTGATAGTAGTAGTAGACACACTCACACATAAGGATGGATCTGTTGCAGAAAGACTGATACATGTTTGATAGTGGAAGTAGACACCCTCACACATAAGGATGGCTCTGTTGCAGAAAGACTGATACATGTTTGATAGTGGTAGTAGACACCCTCACACATAAGGATGGCTCTGTTGCAGAAAGACTGATACATGTCTGATAGTAGTAGTAGACACCCTCACACATAAGGATGGCTCTGTTGCAGAAAGACTGATACATGTTTGATAGTGGTAGTAGACACCCTCACACATAAGGATGGCTCTGTTGCAGAAAGACTGATACATGTTTGATAGTGGTAGTAGACACCCTCACACATAAGGATGGCTCTGTTGCAGAAAGACTGATACATGTTTGATAGTGGTAGTAGACACCCTCACACATAAGGATGGCTCTGTTGCAGAAAGACTGATACATGTTTGATAGTGGTAGTAGACACCCTCACACATAAGGATGGCTCTGTTGCAGAAAGACTGATACATGTTTGATAGTAGTAGTAGACACCCTCACACATAAGGATGGCTCTGTTGCAGAAAGACTGATACATGTTTGATAGTAGTAGTAGACACCCTCACACATAAGGATGGCTCTGTTGCAGAAAGACTGATACATGTTTGATAGTAGTAGTAGACACACTCACACATAAGGATGGCTCTGTTGCAGAAAGACTGATACATGTTTGATAGTGGTAGTAGACACCCTCACACATAAGGATGGCTCTGTTGCAGAAAGACTGATACATGTTTGATAGTGGTAGTAGACACCCTCACACATAAGGATGGCTCTGTTGCAGAAAGACTGATACATGTTTGATAGTAGTAGTAGACACCCTCACACATAAGGATGGCTCTGTTGCAGAAAGACTGATACATGTTTGATAGTAGTAGTAGACACCCTCACACATAAGGATGGCTCTGTTGCAGAAAGACTGATACATGTTTGATAGTGGTAGTAGACACACTCACACATAAGGATGGCTCTGTTGCAGAAAGACTGATACATGTTTGATAGTGGTAGTAGACACACTCACACATAAGGATGGCTCTGTTGCAGAAAGACTGATACATGTTTGATAGTAGTAGTAGACACACTCACACATAAGGATGGCTCTGTTGCAGAAAGACTGATACATGTTTGATAGTGGTAGTAGACACCCTCACACATAAGGATGGCTCTGTTGCAGAAAGACTGATACATGTTTGATAGTAGTAGTAGACACCCTCACACATAAGGATGGCTCTGTTGCAGAAAGACTGATACATGTTTGATAGTGGTAGTAGACACCCTCACACATAAGGATGGCTCTGCTGCAGAAAGACTGATACATGTTTGATAGTAGTAGTAGACACCCTCACACATAAGGATGGCTCTGTTGCAGAAAGACTGATACATGTTTGATAGTGGTAGTAGACACACTCACACATAAGGATGGCTCTGTTGCAGAAAGACTGGTACATGTTTGATAGTAGTAGTAGACACCCTCACACATAAGGATGGCTCTGTTGCAGAAAGACTGATACATGTCTGATAGTAGTAGTAGACACCCTCACACATAAGGCTCTGTTGCAGAAAGACTGATACATGTTTGATAGTAGTAGTAGACACACTCACACATAAGGATGGATCTGTTGCAGAAAGACTGATACATGTTTGATAGTAGTAGTAGACACCCTCACACATAAAGATGGCTCTGTTGCAGAAAGACTGGTACATGTTTGATAGTGGTAGTAGACACACTCACACATAAGGATGGCTCTGTTGCAGAAAGACTGATACATGTTTGATAGTGGTAGTAGACACCCTCACACATAAGGATGGCTCTGTTGCAGAAAGACTGATACATGTTTGATAGTGGTAGTAGACACACTCACACATAAGGATGGCTCTGTTGCAGAAAGACTGATACATGTTTGATAGTGGTAGTAGACACCCTCACACATAAGGATGGCTCTGTTGCAGAAAGACTGATACATGTTTGATAGTGGTAGTAGACACCCTCACACATAAGGATGGCTCTGTTGCAGAAAGACTGATACATGTTTGATAGTGGTAGTAGACACCCTCACACATAAGGATGGCTCTGTTGCAGAAAGACTGATACATGTTTGATAGTAGTAGTAGACACCCTCACACATAAGGATGACTCTGTTGCAGAAAGACTGGTACATGTTTGATAGTGTCTTGATGCTGTGTTGTTTGTCCTTCATGTTCTGATACTTTAATGTTACACCTTCCTTGTGTTTCTTTGTAATAAATCATGTAAAAAAAAACATTTTTCACTTCTACTGCTCAGGTATTTGAAGCAGCAACCTTTGGGGTACTGGCCCAAGACGCTAACCACTAGGCCACCTGCCTCCAGAAACACAGAGGGTAGTTTGTTATTTGTTTATTTATTTCCTACTGCTACATATAATACTACAGCTAATACACCATTAGACAAACAAAATCAGACATTATACACTGGGTTATGTCACACACCACCTTAATTGTGACTGACGAGGCTGGATGGTGGCTGAAAAGCCACATTTCCATAAATAAGTTATCAGATGAAACATGCAAGAGCGATTAGTTTTTTTCAAGAGGGACATCGATCTCGCGTATTAATACGTTTGACACAATAAATAAATGAAATCCGTCATGTTCCTTCCTCTCTAACTCAACTATTAATAGAAAAGAGGACATCAGCTAGCGTTCTCAATTCAGACAGGATTAACATCTTTCTTGTTTGATGTGGTTCCACTTTACCACCCGAATGTGATTTCTCTCCACCCTGTTTGTTGCCGCAGCCGGGAAACTTCAGAACCAACTGCCGATGTTCTGGGCTTTTTTTCTCAACGAGGAGACAGTGCCAAATTGAAACCTCAGAGAGACGGCTGGTGGGTTTTTATTTTTTCCTTCAAAAGATGGCTAGGCCTGGGGGGGTAATGAGAGGATTTCACAGAAGTGAAAATGATCACAATGAAAGATGGTGTTTCTTAGACAAGATTTGAGTAATTGGGTTTTTTCTGGTGCACCAAGGAACAAATTGTGGGAAAAAGACACAAAACCAATGCAGTCTGTTATCAAAAGGACATTAGTCATTTTTCTAAACAAGTGGAGACCTTCCTCAACAAATGCCCCCATCGATCAATATTTCATGTCTTTTGTCCACAATTCATATTTTTTTTTATAGGTATGACGATTGATTGTTGAAATGATTTACAGCATCTCCCATGACGATCTATACACAGCAGAGGTACGTCATCTGAACTGTGTATTATCAATGTGTCCTGCTCTAGATACATTCTGTGGCCAGCCATGCCTACCTTAGGCTGGTTCCTTCTTTTCTAATGTACAACCTCTCACCTCCCCAAGACCAGATTGACCCCCTGGACCCCCACCTCCAACCCTAACCCCCGTCATCAGACTTTCAAGTCTGAATGAATCTGAATGAATCACTTACGCCTTTATAAGCATCCATCCAATTCTAAGGAGACGCTCTTCTAAATTCTTACGTCGACTTTACCGAAAGCGAACCAAGTATGTAGTCCCATTTTATTGTTTTCATTTTTTGATTTAATTTTTGATTTAACTAGGCAAGTCAGTTAAGAACAAATCCTTATCTACCCCGGCCAAACCCTAACCCAGACGACGCTCGGCCAATTGTGCGCCACCCTATTTCCATAAATAAATAAGTTATCAGATGAAAAACGCAAAAGCGATGACATTTTTTTCAAGAGGGACATCGGTCTCGCATCTTAATACGTTTGACACAATAAATAAATAAAATCCATAATGTTCCTTCCTCTCTCCCAATCATGGCTGGTTGTGATACAGCCTGGAATTGAACCAGGGTCTGTAGTGACGCCTCTAGCACTGAGATGCAGTGCCTTAGACCACTGCACTACTCGAGAGCAAACCATGATGTCTGTTCGTGGTCATAGGCTACAGAGAGAGACAAAGAGAGAGGTTGAAACGGGGCAGGCATCACTCGGCCTCCCATTCCCCCTACTCTACTGTAAATCCTGCCTGTAGACTGTGTGTGGAAGTGTGGAGGAGATTATCTCCATTCACAAGGCGCCTGCTGTAAGGGATATTATATGGAGGCCGGCTGAAAGAGGGATAAGTGTAGTGGACAAAGGAAAATGTCCAAACATTGTGAGAGGACTGAAAGACCCCGTCCATCTATTCACACCATGGAGTGGCTCTGGGTCAATCGCAGGGAGGGGGACAGGCAGGAGGAGGACAGGAGGGGCCCCCCTCAAGTGTATGGGATCCAACTTGACCCCTCCCTCTCCCACCTCCTCTTTCTTTCCCCCACTTTCCTCTCTCCCTCATCACTTTCTCTCCTCATTAACACACACACACACCGGCCTTCCACTCCCTACTTTTACATGTGTCGGTGAATCGCTCCAATCATTCCTGGGCCATAATTGGTTGTGGTGTGATGCATTCTGGGCCGGCATGGCGTGTGGGTAACGTTTTGCGGGCCCTGATCACCATAAGAAAGGAGCCCTTTCACAGCATAGCGTAATTCTGCTGTCCTCTCTAAAAGTAGATAATGATTGTGTAATAATGGCACAATGTAGAGTACCTCAGGGGGCTCTCCACTGAACCGACTGGGCTGAACTGGGCTGAACTGGGCTGAGGTGGGACAACTTTGGGGAGGGATAGAAGGGGGCAGGGACTTGGAAGGCCTTGGTTAACTCTAAGTCTGGAGCTGCTTATTCTGTGTTAAGGTAGTATAAGGAAATATAAGGTCATTCCGATAAGTCAGAATATAAATGTCTTTATGTTGACATATCCACAAGTAAGATTCAAAACAACTGCATACTTAGACATTTCGTCCGTATTAAGCCTTCATCAGTGAGTGTGATACTGTATACACTTCCTGTATGTTGTTTTACTGCATAACAGGGTGGATCGAGAGAGAGCTCTCAACGACGTTAGTTTAACTATCGTTAGCTTAACCTAACATGCAGTATTTTTCAAGGCAACCGAACAAGAGTACACACACACACACACGCACACACACACACGCACACACACACAAAGTCTGTCTAATTTTGGTATAAAGCAAAACATTTTTTTCTTTCTGAGGCATATTTGGCAGCGTTTCAGGAAGTTTAATGTGAAGTGCTGCTGATATAGGTGCTTTGTTGTGGTTCTGCAAGCCTTTTATAGCATTTTATATTTTACCACTAATGTATGCATGAGTGTGAGGTCATGACCTTACACAGTCTGGAGGGTGAGGTTTCTCCATGCATAGTCACTGGTGTGTGTGTGTGTGTGTGTGTGTGTGTGTCTAGGTTTGGTTGTGTGTGTCTGTCTAGGTTTGTTTGTGTGTGTGTGTGCTTGTGTGTGTCTAGGTTTGGTTGTGTGTGTGTGTCTAGGTTTGGTTGTGTGTGTGTGTGTGTGTGTGTCTAGGTTTGGTTGTGTGTGTGCGTGTGTCTAGGTTTGGTTGTGTGTGTGCGTGTGTCTAGGTTTGGTTGTGTGTGTGTATTTATTGGTTTGTTTTCATGTACAGCTGTGTGTGTGTGTGTGTGTGTGTGTGTGTGTGTGTGTGTGTGTGTGTGTGTGTGTGTGTGTGTGTGTGTGTGTGTGTGTGTGTGTGTGTGTGTGCAGCCAGCAGTGCATGAGAAGGGAGGTGTGGTGCAGAGCAGACAGCTGTGAAGCGGGGCTTGGCGGATCCTCCTCCATATGTTTGGGGAGCGTTTCACACAGCCAGAGAAGCCCACTGCAGGCCCCCACAACCCAGAGCATAGTAGCAGAGAATTCACAACCCAGAGCACAGTAGCAGAGAATTCACATCCCAGAGCACAGTAGCAGAGAATTCTCAACCCAGAGCACAGTAGCAGAGAATTCTCAACCCAGAGCACAGTAGCAGAGAATTCACAACCCAGAGCACACTAGCAGAGAATCCACAACCCAGTCCTTCTCTGCTGGTTTCTACCACTCAATAAAAGATAGCAGTATATGGTGTTGCAGATTAGAAACACTGTTTATTATAGGACAGTAGGACACTATTTGCACATCAACCACTCCAGTATCCCTGCACATTGAAATGATGCTACTGGCACTGACCATGGTACTGACACTGACCATGGTACTACCACTGACCATGGTACTGACACTGACCATGGGACTGACCATGTTACTGACCATGGTACTGACACTGACCATGGTACTGACCATGTTACTGACCATGGTACTGACACTGACCATGGTACTGACCATGTTACTGACCATGGTACTGACACTGACCATGGTACTGACCATGTTACTGACCATGGTACTGACACTGACCATGTTACTGACCATGTTACTGACCATGGTACTGGCACTGACCATGGGACTGACGCTGACCATGGGACTGATGCTGACCATGGTACTGACACTGACCATGGTACTGACACTGACCATGGTACTGACCATGGTACTGACACTGACCATGGTACTGACACTGACCATGGTACTGACCATGGTACTGGTACTGACCATGGTACTGGTACTGACCATGGTATTGGCACTGACCATGGTACTGACACTGACCATGGTACTGACGCTGACCATGGTACTGACCATGGTACTGGTACTGACTATGGTACTGACCATGGTACTGACACTGACCATGGTATTGGCACTGACCATGGTACTGACACTGACCGTGGTACTGACGCTGACCATGGTACTGACACTGACCATGGTACTGACCATGGTACTGGTACTGACCATGGTACTGGTACTGACCATGGTACTGGTGCTGACCATGGTACTGACCATGGTACTGACACTGACCATGGTACTGACACTGACCATGGTACTGACACCGACCATGGTACTGACGCTGACCATGGTACTGACACTGACCATGGTACTGACCATGGTACTGGTACTGACCATGGTACTGGTACTGACCATGGTACTGGTGCTGACCATGGTACTGACCATGGTACTGACACTGACCATGGTACTGACACTGACCATGGTACTGTTACTGACCATGGTACTGACACTGACCATGGTACTGACCATGGTACTGACCATGGTACTGGCACTGACTATGGTACTGGCACTGACCATGGCACTGGCGCTGACTATGGTACTGGCCTCGACCATGGTACTGACACTGACCATGGGACTGACACTGACCATGGTACTGACCATGGTACTGACCATGAATCAAATCAAAAATCAAATGTATTTATATAGCCCTTCGTACATCAGCTGATATCTCAAAGTGCTGTACAGAAACCCAGCCTAAAACCCCAAACAGCAAGCAATGCAGGTGTAGAAGCACATCCCCAAGAGGTAAAATATATAGTGAAAACAATAGTGGTCCTAAAACGGAACCTTGAGGAACACCGAAATTTACAGTTGATTTGTCAGAGGACAAACCATTCACAGAGACAAACTGATATCTTTCCGACAGATAAGATCTAAACCAGGCCAGAACTTGTCCGTGTAGACCAATTTGGGTTTCCAATCTCTCCAAAAGAATGTGGTGATCGATGGTATCAAAAGCAGCACTAAGGTCTCGGAGCACGAGGACAGATGCAGAGCCTCGGTCCGATGCCATTAAAATGTCATTTACCACCTTTATAAGTGCCGTCTCAGTGCTATGATGGGGTCTAAAACCAGACTGAAGCATTTCGTATACATTGTTTGTCTTCAGGAAGGCAGTGAGTTGCTGCGCAACAGCCTTCTCTAAAATTTTTGAGAGGAATGGAAGATTCGATATAGGCCGATAGTTTTTTATATTTTCTGGGTCAAGGTTTGGCTTTTTCAAGAGAGGCTTTATTACTGCCACTTTTAGTGACGTTTGGTACACATCCGGTGGATAGAGAGCCGTTTATTATATTCAACATAGGAGGGCCAAGCACAGGAAGCAGCTCTTTCAGTAGTTTAGTTGGAATACGGTCCAGTATGCAGCTTGAAGATTTAGAGGCCATGATTATTTTCATCATTGTGTCAAGAGATATAGTACTAAAACACTTGAGCGTCTCTCTTGATCCTAGGTCCTGGCAGAGTTATGCAGACTCAGGACAACTGAGCTTTGAAGGAATACGCAGATTTAAAGAGGAGTCCGTAATTTGCTTTCTAATAATCATAATCTTTTCCTCAAAGAAGTTCATGAATTTATCACTGCTAAAGTGAAAGTCATCCTCTCTTGGAGAATGCTGCTTTTTAGTTAGCTTTGCGACACCATGGGTCGACACCATACTGACGCTGACCATGGTACTGACACTGACCATGGTACTGACACTGACCACGGTACTGGCACTGACTATGGTACTGGCGCTGACCATGGCACTGGCACTGACCATGGTACTGACACTGACCATGGTACTGACCATGGTACTGGTACTGACCATGGTACTGACACTGACCATGGTACTGGTACTGACCATGGTACTCACACTGACCATGGTACTGGTACTGACCATGGTACTGACACTGACCATGGTACTGACCATGGTACTGGACCTGAACATGGAACTGACCATGGTACTGACACTGACCATGGTACTGACCATGGTACTGACACTGACCATGGTACTGACCATGGTACTGACGCTGACCATGGTACTGACCATGGTACTGGAACTGACCATGGCACTGGAACTGACCATGGTACTGGCACTGACCATGGTACTGACGCTGACCATGGTACTGACACTGACCATGGTACTGACGCTGACCATGGAACTGACCATGGTACTGGAACTGACCATGGTACTGACCATGGTACTGACCATGGTACTGGCCATGGTACTGGAACTGACCATGTTACTGACACTGACCATGGTACTGACCATGGGACTGGAACTGACCATGGTACTGGAACTGACCATTGTACTGACGCTGACCATGGTACTGACTATGGTACTGACGCTGACCATGGTACTGACGCTGACCATGGTACTGACGCTGACCATGGTACTGACCATGGTACTGACACTGACCATGGTACTGACACTGACCATGGTACTGGAACTGACCATGGTACTGACCATGGTACTGGACTGACCATGGTACTGACACTGACCATGGTACTGACACTGACCATGGTACTGGAACTGACCATGGTACTGACACTGACCATGGCACTGACCATGGTACTGGAACTGACCATGGTACTGACCATGGTACTGGACTGACCATGGTACTGACACTGACCATGGTACTGACACTGACCATGGTACTGGAACTGACCATGGTACTGACACTGACCATGGCACTGGAACTGACCATGGTACTGACCATGGTACTGGAACTGACCATGGTACTGACCCTGACCATGGTACTGGTACTGACCATGGTACTGGAACTGACCATGGTACTGACGCTGACCTTGGTACTGACCATGGTACTGTCACTGACCATGGTACTGACCATGGTACTGACCATGGTACTGACACTGACCATGATACTGGAACTGACCATGGAACTGACCATGGTACTGACGCTGACCTTGGTACTGACCATGGTACTGTCACTGACCATGGTACTGACCATGGTACTGACCATGGTACTGACACTGACCATGGTACTGGAACTGACCATGGTACTGACCATGGTACTGGAACTGACCATGGTACTGACGCTGACCATGGTACTGACCATTGTACTGGAACTGACCATGGTACTGGAACTGACCATGGGACTGACGCTGACCTTGGTACTGACCATGGTACTGACGCTGACCTTGGTACTGACCATGGTACTGTCACTGACCATGGTACTGGAACTGACCATGGAACTGACCATGGTACTGACGCTGACCTTGGTACTGACCATGGTACTGTCACTGACCATGGTACTGACCATGGTACTGACCATGGTACTGACACTGACCATGGTACTGGAACTGACCATGGTACTGACCATGGTACTGGAACTGACCATGGTACTGACGCTGACCATGGTACTGACCATTGTACTGGAACTGACCATTGTACTGGAACTGACCATGGGACTGACGCTGACCTTGGTACTGACCATGGGACTGACCATTGTACTGGAACTGACCATGGTACTGGAACTGACCATGGGACTGACGCTGACCATGGTACTGACCATGGTACTGACACTGACCATGGTACTGACCATTGTACTGGAACTGACCATGGAACTGGAACTGACCATGGGACTGACGCTGACCATGGTACTGACCATGGTACTGACACTGACCATGCGTATAGTTTACAATCTCCTGTTTTCTTATTTAATGTGTTTCATACGTCTAGATTATTTCCTCTTAACAAGTAAGCATTTCACTGTACTGTCACACCTGCTGTATCCGACCAATAAACGTTCACTTGATTTGTGAGGGTGTAGGTTGGGACTAGGGTGTGGCTTAGAGAGGGGCGTGGCGGTGGTGGTGTCTCCCTCTCCCATGCCCACTGTTGTGGCAGTGGGCACAGCGGGCATGGCTGGTCCACAACGACAGCCTGACACAGCTGGCAATCCCCCATGCCCGCCAGTCTGCGCATGCCCATCTCAGGGAGGACCCAGGCTCACCGTGCCCCCCAAATGCCAGCCAAAAAGCAGAGCTCGCCACCCATTACCCCAGCAGCAAATCTCAATCATTGATTCAATCACAAGGACAGGGATTTCTTTTTTTTCTCTGAAGGGCATATGTCTGGGTGTGAGAGGGAAGAGAGACGGACAGAGGGAGGGAGACTAGACGAAGAGAGAGAGAGAGAGAGAGAGAGAGAGCACCTTATAAAAAGAAGGGCCCGGGGAGCCATCTGGGTAGGGCGTTCTGCCAGTGTCTTTGCCAGTGTGCCCCGACCACCTGGCCGCAGCGCCAGCCAAGTATCCCAGCCAAGGGCTCTGTGTCTCTGTGTCTCTGTGGTTCTGTGTCTCTGTGTCTCTGTGTCGTCTCCAGACTACTGCTGCTGTCCTTCTTTCATGCAGGAAAAGTGACAGTGGCGGCAGCCTGTCTTTTCTCTCCTCTGCCAGTAGCTTTGTTTGAGTGAGACTGTGTGCAGGGCCGGGGAGATGAGACGGTAAACAGTACCCCTTTCAACACCCCTCTACCCCCCCCGACACACATTATACACACATCTTTCTTTGCACCGTTCTCCCTCTTTTCTTCTCTTTTCTTTCTTGTCCCTTGTCCCCTGTTCATCTGTTGTTCTTCCTTGTCCCCTCCCCTTCATCTGTTGTTCTTCCTTGTCCCCTGTTCATCTGTTGTTCTTCCTTGTCCCCTGTTCATCTGTTGTTCTTCCTTGTCCCCTGTTCATCTGTTGTTCTTCCTTGTCCCCTGTTCATCTGTTGTTCTTCCTTGTCCCCTGTTCATCTGTTGTTCTTCCTTGTCCCCTGTTCATCTGTTGTTCTTCCTTGTCCCCTGTTCATCTGTTGTTCTTCCTTGTCCCCTGTTCATCTGTCTGTTGTTCTTCCTTGTCCCCTGTTCATCTGTTGTTCCCCTTGTCCCCTGTTCATCTGTTGTTCTTCCTTGTCCCCTGTTCATCTGTTGTTCTTCCTTGTCCCCTGTTCATCTGTTGTTCTTCCTTGTCCCCTGTTCATCTGTTCTTCCTTGTCCCCTGTTCATCTGTTGTTCTTCCTTGTCCCCTGTTCATCTGTTGTTCTTCCTTGTCCCCTGTTCATCTGTTGTTCTTCCTTGTCCCCTGTTCATCTGTTGTTCTTCCTTGTCCCCTGTTCATCTGTTGTTCTTCCTTGTCCCCTGTTCATCTGTTGTTCTCCCTTGTCCCCTGTTCATCTGTTGTTCTTCCTTGTCCCCTGTTCATCTGTTGTTCTTCCTTGTCCCCTGTTCATCTGTTGTCTTTCTCGTCCAACCTGCTATCACCTGACATTAGAAAGAGCTCTCCTGCCCCCGAATCCCCACCCCCACCCCACCCCCTCTTTGTCATCGCTGCCCAACCCTTGCCCACCCTCTGGCCCTGCCCCCACCTCCCCACACCCCCTTGTGCCCCCTCTCCTCCCAGCCTCATGCCTGGGGCACTAGGCTGCCTGACAACCCTGGGAATGGGAAAAACCTGTGGCACTCGGGGGGCACAAACATCGCTGCTTGGGTTGTGTCTTTATTGTGTGTGTTTGAATGTGAAGTTGTTTCCTGTTGTTTTATCCATTCAACATGTATTAAAAACTCAACACAGTTCTATGGACTGCTTTATACAAATTCACACCCCAAAATGGGTATTTTCATATCCTTAATAGCAGAGAGAGAGAGAGAGACCAGGAAAGAGCATACAGACAGGCGGTCGGGCAGGCATCTGTAACAGGTAGGGCCAGAGGAAAAAGTTCAGGTACGCCCATTGGAAGACTAATTGCATACTGCGGAAAGTGGCGGGTGATGCATTGCCTCTCTCAAAAGAGATGCACACTGGGCTGGGATCAGGCTGTGTGAGGATATTCTGGTAAAGTGACGATGAGGAGGGAGAGAGAGGGGAGGACAGCTAGTGGAATGAGGCTGACATTGAGATGAATGCTGCCGTCCCTCTTTGCTGTGTAGCAGTTAATGACAGGTGAGTAATCCATCCAGGAGCCAGAGTGCTGATGGCACAGCAGGGACATCTAGGCTGGGGAGACTGGAGACAAGCTCCCATCTAGGGACATCTAGGCTGGGGAGACTGGAGACAAGCTCCCATCCAGGTACATCTAGGCTTGGGAGACCGGAGACAAGCTCCCATCCAGGGACATCTAGGCTGGGGAGTCTGGAGACAAGCTCCCATCCAGGGACATCTAGGCTGGGGAGACTGGAGACAAGCTCCCATCCAGGGACATCTAGGCTGGGCAGACTGGAGACAAGCTCCCATCCATCCAGGGACAAGCTCCCATCCAGGCTGGGGGGAGACTGGAGACAAGCTCCCATCTAGGGACATCTAGGCTGGGCAGACTGGAGACAAGCTCCCATCCAGGGACATCTAGGCTGGGGAGACTGGAGACAAGCTCCCATCCAGGGACATCTAGGCTGGGCAGACTGGAGACAAGCTCCCATCCAGGGACGTCTAGGCTGGGGAGACTGGAGACAAGCTCCCATCCAGGGACGTCTAGGCTGGGGAGACTGGAGACAAGCTCCCATCCAGGGACATCTAGGCTGGGGAGACTGGAGACAAGCTCCCATCCAGGGACATCTAGGCTGGGCAGACTGGAGATAAGCTCCCATCCAGGGACGTCTAGGCTGGGGAGACTGGAGACAAGCTCCCATCCAGGGACGTCTAGGCTGGGGAGACTGGAGACAAGCTCCCATCCAGGGACATCTAGGCTGGGGAGACTGGAGACAAGCTCCCATCCAGGGACATCTAGGCTGGGCAGACTGGAGACAAGCTCCCATCCAGGGACGTCTAGGCAGGGGAGACTGGAGACAAGCTCCCATCCAGGCACGTCTAGGCTGGGGAGACTGGAGACAAGCTCCCATCCAGGGACGTCTAGGCTGGGGAGACTGGAGACAAGCTCCCATCCAGGGACGTCTAGGCTGGGGAGACTGGAGACAAGCTCCCATCCAGGGACGTCTAGGCTGGGGAGACTGGAGACAAGCTCCCATCCAGGGACGGGGGGGGCTTAAAAACCCTTCAAAGTCCACTAAAAGTCCAATGTCCACAAGCACTACATTATAAGTCTATTGATTTGTCCATAATATTATTATTCCCCTAGACTTCGTCTGAAATGGCACACCTATGTAGTGTACTACTTTAGACTAGGGCCCTTTGTGGGATGCCCCCTTTGCCTCTCCTCCACAAGAGAAACACACTTAGTGAGGACTTTGTGGTTAGGGAAGTATAAATCACATTAGAGTGAGGTCAGATGCGATAAACAGGAGAAAATGTAAAGCGTTTTCAAAACACGGGACGTGTGTGCGTGTGTGTGTGTGTGTGTGTGTGTGTGCGCGCGCGCGTGTGTGTGCATGCGTGCATGCGTGTGCGTGTGTGTGCGAATGTGTGTGACTTCCACTCTAGTGCTGTGAGTGCCTATACGCCCCAGTATTATCTGAGGCAGACATCCTGACTGAGTTCTGGGATAACTACAGTCTGAGAGAGGAGAGGAGAGCACTCGTGCCCAATACCCTGTTGCTGACTGACACGACAGAGAAGCAGAGTGAGAGAGTTGATGAAAATGAGAAAAGAAGAGTGACTGACAAAAGGGAAGGGGAGAGAGAGAGAGGAAAGGGGGAGGGGGAGAGGAAAGGGGAGAGAGAAAGGAAAGGGGGAGAGAGAAAGGAAAGGGGGAGAGAGAGGAAAGGGGAGAGAGAAAGGAAAGGGGGAGAGAGAGGGGAAAGGGGGTAGAGAAAGGAAATGGGAGATAGAGAATGGAAAGGGGGAGAGAGAGAGGAAAGGGGAGATAGAGAATGGAAAGGGGGAGAGAGAGAGGAAAGGGGAGATAGAGAAAGGAAAGGGGGAGAGAGAGAGGAAAGTGGGGATAGAGAGAGGAAAAGGGAGAGAGAGAGGAAAGGGGGAGAGAGAGAGGAAAGGGGGAGAGAGAGAGGAAAGGGGCAGAGAGAGAGGAAAGGGGGAGAGAGAGAGGAAAGGGGCAGAGAGAGAGGAAAGGGGGAGAGAGAGAGGAAAGGGGCAGAGAGAGAGGAAAGGGGAGATAGAGAATGGAAAGGGGAGAGAGAGAGGAAAGTGGGGATGGAGAAAGGAAAGGGGGAGAGAGAGAGGAAAGTGGGGATAGAGAAAGGAAAGGGGGAGAGAGAGAGGAAAGGGGGAGAGAGAGAGGAAAAGGGTGAGAGAGAGGAAAAGGGAGAGAGAGAGGAAAAGGGAGAGAGAGAGGAAAGGGGCAGAGAGAGAAAAGGGGAGAGAGGAAGGAAAGGGGGAGAGAGAGGAAAGGGGAGAGAGGAAGGAAAGGGGGAGAGAGAGAGGAAAGGGGGAGAGAGAGGAAAGATAGAGATTATGTACCAATTGAAAATGAGTGCGAGAACGGCAGCAAGAAAAGAAGAGACTGAAACGGTGTGGGGAGCACAGTCAGCCCTGCAGGACAGAGTGTGATGAAGAGAAAGCAAGGCTAGTGGTGCGGTGCCCAGGAACCCCAACCTGCTTTACTGCAGCTTCCCTCTCCATTTCCCCCCAGCAGGGATCGATATGCTGGTCGATGTGCCGGCCTGACATTGTCCACAGCTCAACAAGCGGCAGCCTATATTTATATATCCGCTGGTAGTTCATCCAAGGCCCACACAGACATTTACAAATTCAGTTGTTTTGCGGTGTGAACTGTGAGCACGAGGCGGTTTTCATCTTACTGACAGTGTCAACTTGATCACCACGTGGATGTGTTGCCATGACAGCCAATGTTTACTGCTGACTGCAGTCGGTCAAATTACAAATAAGAGTACAAATTGCTACAAAAAGAATAAGCTGCATGACAAACAAATTAGTATCTTATGTCATACTCATGAAATTTAACGTAAGCTTATTTTTTAAATCGAAGCAATTCTATTTTCTGTGGTAGAATTGCAAAATGTAAGCCATGTGGTTGAGAGAGATTTGTTGACTAGATGCAGTAGTCGCTCTGCGTTGGCATTGGGTGAGCAAAACCTTGTCATCAATGTGCTTGAGGTGTGTGTGTGTGTGGTCAGGGCAGCTCTCAAGACAGGTGCCCCTGGGGGTGGGGGGGGGCACAGGTGTAACCAAAGATAGGGCCCTCCATCATCCCCTTGCAGCCTTATCGATCGCCATCCTCTCCTCCTCTCTTATCCAGCATGGGGCTCTCCTCCTCCCCTATCCTCTTCAGCACGGGGCTGTCCTCTCCTCCTCTCCTATTCTCTTCAGCACGGGGCTCTCCTATCCTTCTCTCCTATTCTCTTCAGCACGGGGCTCTCCTCTCCTCCTCTCCTATTCTCTTCAGCACGGGGCTCTCCTCTCCTCCTCTCCTATTCTCTTCAGCACGGGGCTGTCCTCTCCTCTCCTCTCCTCTCCTCTCCTCTCCTCTCCTCTCCTCTCCTCTCCTCTCCTCCTCTCCTCTCCTCTCCTCTCCTCTCCTCTCCTCTCCTCTCCTCTCCTCTCCTCTCCTCTCCTCTCCTATTCTCTTCAGCACGGGGCTCTCTTTTCCTCCTCTCCTCTCTTATCCAGCACGGGGCTCTCCTCTCCTCCTCTCCTCTCTTATGGCGCTCTCCTCCTCTCCTCTCTTATCCAGCACGGGGCTCTCCTCTCCTCCTCTCCTACTACACAGGAGGAGATTTCAAAACAGATGCTCCGCTCCCACACACCTGGCCTCCCACCTGAGAATTCTCCATTCTCCAACAACAGCAATGAAGAAAAAACTACCGTACAGCATGTCTGTTCTCTTGAATGGAAGTGTATCTGGGTTACTTTGCAGGCCTATACATAGAAACTGCAGTAAATAGGCATGTATAGATGGACTATAGCCTACATTATAAACAGGTCCCCAAGAACACAGTGGCCTCCATCATTCTTAAATGGAAGAAGTTTGGAACATTGGCCGCCCGGCCAAACTTAGCAATCGGGGAGAAGGGTTTTGGTCAGGGAGGTGACCAAGAACTCGATGGTCACTATGGCAGAGCTCCAGAGTTCCTCTGTGGAGATGGGAGAACCTTCCAGAAGGACAACCATCTCTGCAGCACTCTACCAATCAGGCCTTTATGGTAGAGTGGCCAGACAGAAGCCACTCCTCAGTAAAAGGCACATGACAGTCCACTTGGAGTTTGTCAAAAGGCACCTAAAGGTCTCAGACCACGAGAAACAACATTCTCTGGTCTGATGAAACCAACATTGAACTCTTTGACCTGAATGCCAAGTGTCGCGTTTGGAGGATACCTGGCACCGTCCCTACGGTGAAGCATGGTGGTGGCAGCATCATGCTGTGGGGATGTTTTCAGCGGCAGGGACTGGGAGACTAGTCAGGATCGAGGGAAAGATGAACAGAGCAAAGTACAGAGAGATTCTTGATGAAAACCTGCTCCAGAGCACTCAGGACCTCAGATTGGGGCGATGGTTCACCTTCCAGCAGAACAACCACCCTAAGCACAGACAATACAATGCAGGAGTGGCTTTGTAACAAGTCTCTGAATGTCCTTGAGTGGTCCAGCCAGAGCTCGGACTTGAACCCGGTCGAACATCTCTGGAGAGAACTGAAAATTGCTCTGCAGCAACACTCCCCATCCAAACTGACAGAGCTTGAGAGGATCTGCAGAGAGGAATTTGAGAAACTCCCCAAATACAGGTGTGCCAAGCTTGTAGTGTCATACCCAAAAAGACTTGAGGCTGAAATTGCTGCCAAAGGTGCTTCAACAAAGTACTGAGTAAGGGGTCTGATTACTTATGTAAATCTTTGTTTTTATTCTTAAGACGTTTGCAAAAATTTATAAAAAACTGTTTTTGCTTTGTCAGTATGGGGTATTGTGTGTAGTTTGATGAGGGAAAAAAACTATTTAATCCATTTTTGAATAAGACTGTAATGTAACAAAATATAGAAAAATTCAAGGGGTCTGATTACTTTCTGAATGCACCAAACACTGGAATTAATTTCTTGAATACAGTGGGTTACGTGATTGGACAAAGTAGTGGTAGGTTACCTAGAGTAGGTCTCACTGTGTGGTTGACTTGCATGGGCCTACCCAGACAGTACAGAGAGAGATGTTGAACCTTGGAACTGTATCAAGTAGCAGCGTGCCACTTAGTTACCACACTCACAAGCATGGTGTCTGTTCTTCTCTCTGTTACATCTCTCCATCTTCCTCCCTCTGTCTCTTCTTATTGCCATTTTCCCTCTTCTCTTCCCCCTCCTCTCCTGGGGTAACTGTAGCCTCACAGGAAGCCCATTGTCTGGGCCAGAGGAGTCTTGTTCTCGGCCCGTTTTTCTACTTATCAATGGCTTGGGGGGGGCTCCTCTCCTCTCCAGCTGTAAGTCGGCACTTTGTGTCTCTGCGGAGCTGATATCGACTCCCCTCGCTGGCATTCTTCAGGGGATCAGAGCCGGCATAGAGACTCTCCAGACAGAGTGAAGAGGGGAGAGAAGGGAGGGGGAATTGGGGAGGGGGGACTAGTGTGGCATCGGATGAAAAGCATTATTTATTTTCCCAGACTAGAACCAGACAAGGCATGTTTACCATTATCACTAGTTGTTGATGTGGGGAGAAGACCCCCTTTTCCCAAATTCCAACACTTCCAACTGTCAAATCGAGACGTTAAAACAAGCTTTAAGGATTTGAGTTTGTTCCCCCTACTTTTGAGGCAGGGAGAAGAGGGTGAGGCAGGGAGAAGAGGGTGAGGCAGAAGAGGGTGAGGCAGGGAGAAGAGTGTGAGGCAGGGAGAAGAGGGTGAGGCAGAAGAGGGTGAGGCAGGGAGAAGAGGGTGAGGCAGAAGAGGGTGAGGCAGGGAGAAGAGGGTGAGGCAGGGAGAAGAGGGTGAGGCAGGGAGAAGAGTGTGAGGCAGGGAGAAGAGGGTGAGGCAGAAGAGGGTGAGGCAGGGAGAAGAGTGTGAGGCAGGGAGAAGAGGGTGAGGCAGGGAGAAGAGTGTGAGGCAGGGAGAAGAGGGTGAGGCAGAAGAGGGTGAGGCAGGGAGAAGAGTGTGAGGCAGGGAGAAGAGTGTGAGGCAGGGAGAAGAGTGTGAGGCAGGGAGAAGAGGGTGAGGCAGGGAGAAGAGAGTGAGGCAGGGAGAAGAGGGTGAGGCAGGGAGAAGAGGGTGAGGCAGGGAGAAGAGGGTGAGGCAGGGAGAAGAGGGTGAGGCAGAAGAGGGTGAGACAGGGAGAAGAGGGTGAGGCAGGGAGAAGAGAGTGAGGCAGGGAGAAGAGGGTGAGGCAGGCAGAAGAGGGTGAGGCAGGGAGAAGAGGGTGAGGCAGGGAGAAGAGGGTGAGGCAGGGAGAAGAGGGTGAGGCAGGGAGAAGAGGGTGAGGCAGGGAGAAGAGGGTGAGGCAGGGAGAAGAGGGTGAGGCAGGGAGAAGAGGGTGAGGCAGAAGAGGGTGAGACAGGGAGAAGAGTGTGAGGCAGAAGAGTGTGAGGCAGGGAGAAGAGGGTGAGGCAGGGAGAAGAGGGTGAGGCAGGGAGAAGAGGGTGAGGCAGGGAGAAGAGGGTGAGGCAGGGAGAAGAGGGTGAGGCAGGGAGAAGAGTGTGAGACAGGGAGAAGAGGGTGAGGCAGGGAGAAGAGTGTGAGACAGGGAGAAGAGGGTGAGGCAGGGAGAAGAGGGTGAGACAGGGAGAAGAGGGTGAGGCAGGGAGAAGAGGGTGAGGCAGAAGAGTGTGAGGCAGGGAGAAGAGGGTGAGGCAGAAGAGGGTGAGGCAGGGAGAAGAGGGTGAGGCAGGGAGAAGAGGGTGAGGCAGAAGAGTGTGAGGCAGGGAGAAGAGGGTGAGGCAGAAGAGGGTGAGGCAGGGAGAAGAGGGTGAGGCAGGGAGAAGAGGGTGAGGCAGAAGAGGGTGAGGCAGGGAGAAGAGGGTGGGTGAGGCAGGGAGAAGAGGGTGAGGCAGAAGAGTGTGAGGCAGGGAGAAGAGGGTGAGGCAGAAGAGGGTGAGGCAGGGAGAAGAGGGTGAGGCAGAAGAGGGTGAGGCAGGCAGAAGAGGGTGAGGCAGGGAGAAGAGAGTGAGGCAGGGAGAAGAGAGTGAGGCAGGGAGAAGAGGATGAGGCAGGGAGAAGAGTGTGAGGCAGGGAGAAGAGGGTGAGGCAGGGAGAAGAGGGTGAGGCAGGGAGAAGAGTGTGAGGCAGGGAGAAGAGTGTGAGGCAGGGAGAAGAGGGTGAGGCAGGGAGAAGAGGTGAGGCAGGGAGAAGAGGGTGAGGCAGGGAGAAGAGGGTGAGGCAGGGAGAAGAGGGTGAGGCAGGGAGAAGAGGGTGAGGCAGGGAGAAGAGGGTGAGGCAGGGAGAAGAGGATGAGGCAGGGAGAAGAGGGTGAGGCAGGGAGAAGAGGATGAGGCAGGGAGAAGAGGGTGAGGCAGGGAGAAGAGGGTGAGGCAGGGAGAAGAGGGTGAGGCAGGGAGAAGAGGGTGAGGCAGGGAGAAGAGTGTGAGGCAGGGAGAAGAGTGTGAGGCAGGGAGAAGAGTGTGAGGCAGGGAGAAGAGTGTGAGGCAGGGAGAAGAGTGTGAGGCAGGGAGAAGAGGGTGAGGCAGGGAGAAGAGTGTGAGGCAGGGAGAAGAGTGTGAGGCAGGGAGAAGAGTGTGAGGCAGGGAGAAGAGTGTGAGGCAGGGAGAAGAGGGTGAGGCAGGGAGAAGAGGGTGAGGCAGGGAGAAGAGGATGAGGCAGGGAGAAGAGTGAGAGGCAGGGAGAAGAGTGTGAGGCAGCAAAAAAAGAGAAGGAAGCAGCAAAAAAATGCAATAAATGAACCCGTCCGACTTCAGTAATGCCGTCCATTACGATGCTATAATTATGGTAAGTAATGCAGAGCGGAATCAATACGGCATTCCAAACTATTTCAATCCGCTGCTGGTGGCGTCCTTCACACAGGCAGGACAATATCTCATCCACACGTCAACGTTCCATCCCAGCCTAATCCACTTTTCCCAGGATGTCCATTATTCCGGGTGCTCTGCTCTCTTCCCCCTGTAATGTTAATCATGCTTCCCCTTAATTGATCCACTGCTGCAGTTGTCTGAGTGTCCAGACTGGCTATGGGGAATCATCCTCCCAGAGCATACATACATAAAGAGAACAGCAATGGGCACAATGGTGGGAGAGTATCTTCTACTGATCTGGGTCGACACACACACACACACACACACACACACACACCCTAGTATGTTATGTGAGACACCCCCTCACCCCATGGCCGCCTAGTTCAATTGGGGGTAGCTCCTAATCCCACTTCATTCCCGGAATCACTAATCAGCCTGTCACATTACTCTTTCCTTTAGAGCGTTTTCAGACCAAGAACAAACTTCCGGGTTTTATAAAAACAGTGTTATTAAATAAGGTGTACTATTTTCCATTTTTATCCCAGACATTTATATTTGTATATTTTCATTGTGCTGGGAAATTATATTGTATACCTGTGAGTTTAAGGATATTCCATAGATAACTACTGTGCCATAGTTGGCATTGTGTTATTTACAATTTGAGTAATTTAGCAGATGCTCTTATCCAGAGCGATTTACAGGAGCAATTAGAGTTAAGTCCCTTACTAAAGGGCACATCGACAGATTTTTCACCTAGTCAGCTCGGGGATTCAAACCAATGACATTTCGGTTACTGGCCCAATGCTCTTAGCCTCTAGGCTACCTGCCAGAAAAGCAGTAGAAAGTAATTCATGACTGTGTACCTGGTTAGTCTACACACTAGAGCCATGGCTAAATGACTGTGTACCTGGTTAGTCTACACACTAGAGCCATGGCTAAATGACTGTGTACCTGGTTAGTCTACACACTAGAGCCATGGCTAAATGACTGTGTACCTGGTTAGTCTACACACTAGAGCCATGGCTAAATGACTGTGTACCTGGTTAGTCTACACACTAGAGCCATGGCTAAATGACTGTGTACCTGGTTAGTCTACACACTAGAGCCATGGCTAAATGACTGTGTACCTGGTTAGTCTATACACTAGAGCCATGGATAAATGACTGTGTACCTGGTTAGTCTACACACTAGAGTCATGGCTAAATGACTGTGTACCTGGTTAGTCTACACACTAGAGCCATGGCTAAATGACTGTGTACCTGGTTAGTCTACACACTAGAGCCATGGCTAAATGACTGTGTACCTGGTTAGTCTACACACTAGAGCCATGGCTAAATGACTGTGTACCTGGTTAGTCTACACACTAGAGCCATGGATAAATGACTGTATACCTGGTTAGTCTACACACTAGAGCCATGGCTAAATGACTGTGTACCTGGTTAGTCTACACACTAGAGTCATGGCTAAATGACTGTGTTTCTGGTTAGTCTACACACTAGAGCCATGGCTAAATAACTGTGTACCTGGTTAGTCTACACACTAGAGCCATGGCTAAATGACTGTGTACCTGGTTAGTCTACACACTAGAGCCATGGCTAAATGACTGTGTACCTGGTTAGTCTACACACTAGAGCCATGGCTAAATGACTGTGTACCTGGTTAGTCTACACACTAGAGCCATGGCTAAATGACTGTGTACCTGGTTAGTCTACACACTAGAGCCATGGCTAAATGACTGTGTACCTGGTTAGTCTACACACTAGAGCCATGGCTAAATGACTGTGTACCTGGTTAGTCTACACACTAGAGCCATGGCTAAATGACTGTGTACCTGGTTAGTCTACACACTAGAGCCATGGCTAAATGACTGTGTACCTGGTTAGTCTACACACTAGAGCCATGGCTAAATGACTGTGTTTCTGGTTAGTCTACACACTAGAGCCATGGCTAAATGACTGTGTACCTGGTTAGTCTACACACTAGAGCCATGGATAAATGACTGTGTACCTGGTTAGTCTACACACTAGAGTCATGGCTAAATGACTGTGTTTCTGGTTAGTCTACACACTAGAGCCATGGCTAAATAACTGTGTACCTGGTTAGTCTACACACTAGAGCCATGGCTAAATGACTGTGTACCTGGTTAGTCTACACACTAGAGCCATGGCTAAATGACTGTGTACCTGGTTAGTCTACACACTAGAGCCATGGCTAAATGACTGTGTACCTGGTTAGTCTACACACTAGAGCCATGGCTAAATGACTGTGTACCTGGTTAGTCTACACACTAGAGCCATGGCTAAATGACTGTGTACCTGGTTAGTCTACACACTAGAGCCATGGCTAAATGACTGTGTACCTGGTTAGTCTACACACTAGAGCCATGGCTAAATGACTGTGTTTCTGGTTAGTCTACACACTAGAGCCATGGCTAAATGACTGTGTACCTGGTTAGTCTACACACTAGAGCCATGGATAAATGACTGTGTACCTGGTTAGTCTACACACTAGAGCCATGGCTAAATGACTGTGTTTCTGGTTAGTCTACACACTAGAGCCATGGCTAAATGACTGTGTACCTGGTTAGTCTACACACTAGAGCCATGGCTAAATGACTGTGTACCTGGTTAGTCTACACACTAGAGCCATGGCTAAATGACTGTGTACCTGGTTAGTCTACACACTAGAGCCATGGCTAAATGACTGTGTACCTGGTTAGTCTACACACTAGAGCCATGGCTAAATGACTGTGTACCTGGTTAGTCTACACACTAGAGCCATGGCTAAATAACTGTGTACCTGGTTAGTCTACACACTAGAGTCATGGCTAAATGACTGTGTTTCTGGTTAGTCTACACACTAGAGCCATGGCTAAATAACTGTGTACCTGGTTAGTCTACACACTAGAGCCATGGCTAAATGACTGTGTACCTGGTTAGTCTACACACTAGAGCCATGGCTAAATGACTGTGTACCTGGTTAGTCTACACACTAGAGCCATGGCTAAATGACTGTGTACCTGGTTAGTCTACACACTAGAGCCATGGCTAAATGACTGTGTACCTGGTTAGTCTACACACTAGAGCCATGGCTAAATGACTGTGTACCTGGTTAGTCTACACACTAGAGCCATGGCTAAATGACTGTGTACCTGGTTAGTCTACACACTAGAGCCATGGCTAAATGACTGTGTACCTGGTTAGTCTACACACTAGAGCCATGGCTAAATGACTGTGTACCTGGTTAGTCTACACACTAGAGCCATGGCTAAATGACTGTGTACCTGGTTAGTCTACACACTAGAGCCATGGCTAAATGACTGTGTACCTGGTTAGTCTACACACTAGAGCCATGGCTAAATGACTGTGTACCTGGTTAGTCTACACACTAGAGCCATGGCTAAATGACTGTGTACCTGGTTAGTCTACACACTAGAGCCATGGCTAAATGACTGTGTACCTGGTTAGTCTACACACTAGAGCCATGGCTAAATGACTGTGTACCTGGTTAGTCTACACACTAGAGCCATGGCTAAATGACTGTGTACCTGGTTAGTCTACACACTAGAGCCATGGCTAAATGACTGTGTACCTGGTTAGTCTACACACTAGAGCCATGGCTAAATGACTGTGTACCTGGTTAGTCTACACACTAGAGCCATGGCTAAATGACTGTGTACCTGGTTAGTCTACACACTAGAGCCATGGCTAAATGACTGTGTACCTGGTTAGTCTACACACTAGAGCCATGGCTAAATAACTGTGTACCTGGTTAGTCTACACACTAGAGCCATGGCTAAATGACTGTGTACCTGGTTAGTCTACACACTAGAGCCATGGCTAAATAACTGTGTACCTGGTTAGTCTACACACTAGAGCCATGGCTAAATGACTGTGTACCTGGTTAGTCTACACACTAGAGCCATGGCTAAATGACTGTGTACCTGGTTAGTCTACACACTAGAGCCATGGCTAAATGACTGTGTACCTGGTTAGTCTACACACTAGAGCCATGGCTAAATGACTGTGTACCTGGTTAGTCTACACACTAGAGCCATGGCTAAATGACTGTGTACCTGGTTAGTCTACACACTAGAGCCATGGCTAAATGACTGTGTACCTGGTTAGTCTACACACTAGAGCCATGGCTAAATAACTGTGTACCTGGTTAGTCTACACACTAGAGCCATGGCTAAATGACTGTGTACCTGGTTAGTCTACACACTAGAGCCATGGCTAAATGACTGTGTACCTGGTTAGTCTACACACTAGAGCCATGGCTAAATGACTGTGTACCTGGTTAGTCTACACACTAGAGCCATGGCTAAATGACACAGCAAGACGGATGACTCAGACATCCTGTAAAAGTGGTGTTGATAGCCTCGATTTGTTTGTTGCTGAACGCTGCATTAGGTGCTGTGGCATAAAGTAATTGCTTGTTTGAGTAATTTGAGCGTTGTAGGCGTGTTGGGGAACAAAACATGAAGTATGTACAAGACTCTGAGCCATTTAACCTAATATGGGCCTTTAATAAAGACTCAAGTGACAACCTGAACACTGTCAGTATTTGATGTGCATTTTTAACTACTGGATAGCTAGTGCACTGTGTACCTATGACAACACAACACACGCTATAGTTTCTATATTTGTGGCTTTACCTAAATAGCCTGTTGTTAAAGGGGCTTACATGTGTTGCCGTACTATGGTCATATTGATATGTTGTAGAGAGGTGAGTATATCTCGTTGCACAGTAAAATAGTAAACGTATCGGTTGCCAGGTTTGTTTTGGGGAGGGGGAGTTCTGCAAAATAGGAGTCTGGGATTCCTCTTTGTTCCAAATGGAAACAAACGGTTGTTTTTCTGTCTCTTTCATTTCTGGTCGGGGGGAATGCGCAATAGTCTTGTGTGAGAACACGGTATTCGTTAGCATAAGTGGTTATTCTGACTGCATCTTTTCATTCTGAGAATGACAGCTACTCAAAGGAGACAGCGAGCATTTTCAAAATGGTTGCCAAAGCTTTTAAGATGGCTGCCAGGGCATTAGGTGGTAAAGGGGTTAAGGGTATATCAATGCTAAACGTTAGTGCTAATACCACGACATGTCAGCCATTGTTGTCCCTGGAGATTCTGTCCTGGGTTCTGCTGTGTTCTGTGTTTGTGCCTTTCCCTTTTTTTCATC
This sequence comes from Oncorhynchus tshawytscha, assembly GCF_018296145.1. Taxonomy (NCBI): domain Eukaryota; kingdom Metazoa; phylum Chordata; class Actinopteri; order Salmoniformes; family Salmonidae; genus Oncorhynchus; species Oncorhynchus tshawytscha. The sequence continues at coordinate 13,552,389 of NC_056434.1, read as the reverse complement.
TGAATGTTGGTGAACTTGGCAGCAAACTTCTTGGCAGCGACTGCTTCTGTGTCATCCAACAATGGAGTCAGCTAACGTGATTCTCTCAGTATAGCTGTGCCTGGCAGGATGGTTTAACAGCTACGTTGACGATAAGAGAGTGAGAGAGAGAGACAGAGAGAGAGGAAAGGAGGAGAATGAAGAAAAATATGAGAGAGAGAGAGAGAGAGAGAGAGAGAGAGAGAGACTGACTGACTTGCTTTAAAATGGCTGCTTGGCAAGCGATGGCACTCATTCAAAGCCAATCCTTTTCATCTTCTTCGTCAAGGATTTTATTTGTAATTAATGGAACAAATACTTTGTTTCTCAGTCGATACAACACTGTGTGCAACGTCTTGGCGACAGTTTTTGTCTGTTGGAGAATGGATGATAGCACGGTATTCACGCCGCTCTGAGAGGAAAGGGCTGCCATAAAATGGAGGCAGTCAGATGTTCACAAAATGGAAGCGGTAGGGAGGGGCAACAAGGAGAGCTTTGGGCGCAGCGGCAGCGGAGAGCAGGGCAACGGGGTATTTCGCTATGATGCATAAATAAGACAATGAAAAAGAAAACGTTTTGTCTACCAGGCTCTAAAAAAATGCATTATTGCCAGTCGTCAAATAGTTGTATATTTTATGGCAAAAACAATGATCGAGACATTAGACTGGCATTTTCGCTTTTGATTTACAGATGTCGATTTGGCTACGAGTACAGGGGCTGTAAGGGTTGAAATGCCAACCCAGCGCCTTGGTTGGCATCAGCCCTGATCCTTTAGCGCTGGCGTGTATACTCTCCAGCATTGAGCCTCTTTCTAGTGGCTGTTTTCTTTAACAGACATCCTCGGCTTTTCTCTCCAATTCCTCTATCTTAGAGAGGCTGTTGGCAAGTGTAAATGACTTCCCGATTCTCCTGCTAAATAGTGCAATATTGTCAATATTTAACAAAAGGTATATTTTGTACCTGGCCATGTGAAATGCAGTATAGTGTGTTGTAGGTTTATTGGTATTCCAGTATTTGCATTTTATATAAATATATATTTATATATACACTCACACATTTTCTAAGAAGGATGTATATATGTGTATTTGGTAAGTATTCAGACACACCAGTGACTATGCATGGAGAAACCTCACCCTCCAGACTGTGTAAGGTCATGACCTCACACTCATGCATACATTAGTGGTAAAATATAAAATGCTATAAAAGGCTTGCAGAACCACAACAAAGCACCTATATCAGCAGCACTTCACATTAAACTTCCTGAAACGCTGCCAATATGCCTCAGAAAGATGTAAACACCTTGTTTATTTTATCCATTGTAGAATAAGGTTGTAAAGTAACAATGTGGAAAAAGTCAAGGGGTCTGAATACTTTCTGAATGTACTGTATGTGTGTTGAAATGCAAAGAGTTTGTGAGTCAAGGTAGTATATGTAAATATTGGTACATTATGATTACTCTGAAATGAAAGACATGCAGAACAAAATTATTTGTGGGTCAATATTGACTGAATAAGAAATATATTTTACAGTACACATGTTTCATAATGAAGTTAAGTCATTTATATGTGGCACCATAGGCTACTTACATTTCAAATAAACAATTTTAAATAAAAATAATCCTTCTCAGTCAGTCTGATAGTGTGTGTGTGTGTGTGTGTGTGTGTGTGTGTGTGTGTGTGTGTGTGTGTGTGTGTGTGTGTGTGTGTGTGTGTGTGTGTGTGTGTGTGTGTGTGTGTGTGTGTGTGTGTGTGTGTGTGTCAGTCAGGAGGGGCCCAGTGGTTTTGGGTGGGTAACCCTGGCTCTTGAAGCCCCGGCTTGAGTGGCTGGGCGGGTGGCGTGTGGCGATGGGGCTTTCCCTTCCCTCCTCGCTGCGGGCCGTATATGAAAACCTCACTGTATGCTGGGACGGACGCCTAGTGGGCTGAGGAGAGAGAGAGAAAGGGGTCTGGGTTTGCCGTGGAGCGGTACAGAGCTCCACTCGCCCTGTGTTCTCCAGCCTGTACACCATCCTTGCTCCCATAGTCTTCTCTAGCCAGGGACTGTCTCTGTCGAAACAGAGAGAGGGGAGGTAGAGGAGGAGGCTGAGAGCCAAACAGAGAGAGGAGAGTTGGAGGAGGAGGCTGAGAGCGAAACAGAGAGAGGAGAGGTAGAGGAAGAGGCTGAGAGCCAAACAGAGAGAGGAGAGGTGGAGGAGAAGGCTGAGAGCCAAACAGAGAGAGGAGAGGTAGAGGAGGAGGCTGAGAGCCAAACAGAGAGAGGAGAGGTGGAGGAGAAGGCTGAGAGCCAAACAGAGAGAGGAGAGGGAGAGGAGGAGGCTGAGAGTGAAACAGAGAGAGGGGAAGTAAAGGAGGAGGCTGAGAGCCAAACAGAGAGGAGAGATGGAGGAGGAGGCTGAGAGCCAAACAGAGAGAGGGGAAGTAAAGGAGGAGGCTGAGAGCCAAACAGAGAGAGGAGAGTTGGAGGAGGAGGCTGAGAGCGAAACAGAGAGAGGAGAGGTGGAGGAGGAGGCTGAGAGCCAAACAGAGAGAGGGGAGGTGGAGGAGGAGGCTGAGAGCCAAACAGAGAGAGGGGAGGTGGAGGAGGAGGCTGAGACCAAAACAGAGAGAGGGGAGGTGGAGGAGGAGGCTGAGAGCCAAACAGAGAGAGGAGAGGTGGAGGAGGAGGCTGAGAGCCAAACAGAGAGAGGGGAGGTGGAGGAGGAGGCTGAGAGCCAAACAGAGAGAGGGGAGGTGGAGGAGGAGGCTGAGACCGAAACAGAGAGAGGGGAGGAGGAGGCTGAGAGCGAAAGTTGGCTGCCAACAGCAAATCACGTCTTTTTGGGGGATATTCATTGTCGCACTGCCAAGAGCATCGAGACTTCTATTTTCACTCAATCAGAGAGTGGAAGAGTGGCGAGAGATCAGAGAAGATAAGCAAGCTGAGGCTTCCCTTTATGCGGATTTCAGAAATTCGGAGCGAGAGGCGAGAGTGAAAAAGGAACTCTGAGCGCGAGAGAGAGAGATCCACTACTATCGCATGTTCCCCATGTTTTCCATGTGCTCCTCGGTAGGTGATCAGACAGGCGGTGACTGACACTTCCTGGTCTTGACGGCTTATCAGTCAGCCCATCGGTCCTCATGCTTGTAAAATGGCGGAGGGGGAACGGAGACAGGTGTGACGACGCCATTCACAGGCACCGACCACACACACACACACTGTACCTTAGTATTGTAGCTGGAGCCTGTCAGCTAGGCTCTGGGACGACAGTGAATTCAGACAAACTCTCTCGGCATTCTTCCCCTGTGTCACCGAGGGCCGGCCATCCCCATAATTCTCTACGGTCTTCTCTAGTTAAGGTGTTGTCGTATTTTAGACGTTCCTCTCAGGAAGAGTTGCTTCCCAAAGCTCTTCTCTATATAACGTTCTACTTTTGACCAGAGGCTTATGGGTCCCAATTATGTTTATTATGTCCATGGCTGTCATCTACACTGAACAAAAATGTGTTTTATGTTTGATGAGCTGAAATAAAAGATCACAGAAATGTTCCAGATGCACATAGAGCTTATTTTTCTCTCATTTTGTGCATACATTTGTTTACATCCCTGTTAGTGAGAATTTCTATTTTGCCAAGATAATCATCCACCTGACAGGTGTGGCATATCAATAAGCTGATTAAATAGTATGATCATTACACAGGTGCACCTTGTGCTGGGGACAATAAAGGGCCACTCTAAAATGTGTAGTTTTGTCACACAACACAATGCCACAGATGTCTCAATTTTGAGGGAGCGTGCAATTGGTATGCAGACTACAGGAATGTCCATCAGAGCTGTTGCCAGATAATTTAATGTTAATTTCTCTACCATAAGCCGCCTACAACGTCATTTTTAGAGAATTTGGCAGTACTTCCAATCGGCCTCACAACCCACAGACCATGTGTAACCACTCCAGCCCAGGACCTCCACATCTGGCTTCTTCACCTGCGGGATCGTCTGAGACCAGCCACCCGGACAGCTGATGGAACTGTGGGTTTGCACAATCGAAGAATTTCTGCACAAACTGTCATAAACCGTCTCAGGGAAGCTCATCTGCATGCTCATCGTCCTCACCAGGTTCTTGGCCTGACTGCTGTTTGGCGTCGTACCCGACTTCAGTGGGCAAATGCTCACCTTTGATGGCCACTGGCACGCTGGAGAAGTGGGCTCTTCATGGATGAATCCGGTTTCAACTGTACCTGGCAGATGACAGACATGGTGTTGTGTGGGCAGGCTGTTTGCTGATGTCAACGTTGTGAACAGAGTGCCCCATGGTGGCGGTGGGGTTATGCTATGGGGCAGGCATAAGCTACGGACAACGAACACAATTGCATTTTACTTATTGCAATTTGAATGTACAGAGATACTGTGACGAAATCCTGATGCCCATTGTTGTGCCATTCATAAGCCACCATCACCTCATGTTTCAGCATGATGAGCCACAAGGGTCTGTACACAACTCCTGGAAACGAAACATCCATAACCTGCATACTCACCAGACATGTCACCCTTTGAGACTGTTTGGGATGCTCTGGATAGATGTGTACGACAGCGTGTTCCAGTTCCCAGCAACTTTACACAGGAGAGGGACAATATTCCACAGGTCACAATCGACAGCCTGATCAACTCTATGTGAAGATGTGTCTCACTGCATGAGGCAAATGGTCACACCAGATACTGACTGGTTTTCTGATACAAGCCCCTACCTTTATTTTAAGGTATCTGTGACCAACAGATGCATATCTGTATTCCCAGTCATGTGAAATCCATAGATTAGGGCCTAATTTATTTATTTCAATTGGCTGATGTCCTTATAAGAACTGTAACTCAGTAAAAAAAAAATAGAAATTGTTGCATGTTGCATTAATATTTTTTGTTAGAAACCGGGCTGATGCTTTTACAGGACTGTTCCTATCCTGAGCTCCACGTTGTTAGTTGTTACCATGGTGAGATGTAGAGTCAGACATCAGTGTTTTGGAGGGAGGAGGTGCTGCAGAATGCTTTTTCCATCACTGTGCTCACCGGATAACTTGTGAAGGGGGGGTGGAATAGAACACTCAGTTTTACAAGTATGTTGTGTTTGTATCTGACTTAAATCTCTCTCTCTTTCTCCAACAATTTATTAACGCTGAGGAAAAAATATTTATCCAATGCAGGAGTCGTTATTATCCTTGTGATGTAATTTTCTTTCCCTCTCACCCACCAGTCCTTGCATGTAAAACACACACACACACACACACACACACACACACACACACACACACACACACACACACACACACACACACACACACACACACACATACTTGGCTCACATGCACAGTTGACCCTCCCTGGATCTTTCTATTTCTGCCCATTAGGGCTACAGGAGGTCACGGAGCACATTACATCCCTGACAGCCTCCACTTCTCTCTCACAGCCAAACTATTTAGAGACAGAGAGAGAGGGAGACAGAGAAAGAGAGACACACAGACAGAGGGGGAGACAGAGAGAGGGAGAGAGACACAGACAGAGAGAGAGGGATAGACTTAAAGAGAGGGTGAGAGGGAGACAGAGAGAGAGACACAGACAGAGAGAGAGGGAGAGAGGGATAGACAAAGAGAGGGAGACAGAGAGAGAGAGGGGGAGACAGAGAGAGGGAGAGAGACACACAGACAGAGAGAGAGAGGTGGAGAGGGATAGACATAAAGAGAGGGAGAGAGGGAGACAGAGAGAGAGGGGGAGAGGGATAGACAAAGAGAGGGAGAGAGGGAGACAGAGAGAGGGGGAGAGGGATAGACATAAAGAGAGGGTGAGAGGGAGACAGAGAGAGACACAGACAGCGAGAGAGGATAGCTGAGAGGGATAGAGAGGGAGACAGAGAGAGAGGGATAGACAAAGAGAGGGAGAGAGGGAGACAGAGAGATAGACACACAGACAGAGAGAGAGAGGGATAGACAAAGAGAGGGAGAGAGGGAGACAGAGATAGACACACAGACAGAGAGAGAGAGGGATAGACATAAAAAGAGGGTGAGAGGGAGACAGAGAGAGAGACAGACAGAGAGAGAGGGAGAGAGGGATAGACAAAGAGAGGGAGACAGAGATGGAGGGAGGGGGAGAGAGAGGGGGAGAGAGGGAGAACAAGACACACAGAGAGAGAGAGAGAGGTGGAGAGGGATAGACAAAGAGAGGGAGACAGAGAGAGAGACAGAGGGAGGGGGAGACAGAGGGGTTGACAGAGAGAGGGAGAGAGACACAGACAGACAGAGAGAGAGAGAGGTGGAGAGGGATAGACATAAGTAGATGGAGAGAGGGAGACAGAGAGGGGGAGAGAGGGAGACAGAGAGTGAGAGATAGACACAGACAGAGAAAGAGAGGGAGAGAGGGAGACAGAGAGAGAGAAAGAGAGGGAGACAGAGAGTAACTGGAAAGCTGCCCAGGGCTGTATGTTTCACAATACCCCAAGGGAATGCTGGGATTGGGCTATATTTTTTTGCCTTGCTGGGAAAAGGCCAAGAACTAATTTCTCCTCCTCAGCCTCCCCTCATTCCCTTATTTTTCCACCCTCTTCCTAGAAATAGCGGAAATGTTCTGGGGGGTGTGAGTCAGCAAGTGGTCTAACTCGCAGTATTGTTCTCTTCTTCCCTCAGTGAGCCCCTCCCTGCCTTTTATTAGCCAGGAGGGAAGACACTGAAGCACCCATGTGGAGGAGAGTTAGAGATTGAGGTATAGATGTAGGTAGAGATTGAGGTATAGATGTAGGTAGAGATTGAGGTGTAGATGTAGGTAGAGATTGAGGTATAGATGTAGGTAGAGATTGAGGTGTAGATATAGGTAGAGATTGAGGTATAGATGTAGGTAGAGATTGAGGTGTAGATGTAGGTAGAGATTGAGGTATAGATGTAGGTAGAGATTGAGGTATAGATGTAGGTAGAGATTGAGGTGTAGATGTAGGTAGAGATTGAGGTGTAGATGTAGGTAGAGATGTAGGTAGAGATTGAGGTATAGATGTAGGTAGAGATTGAGGTATAGATGTAGGTAGAGATTGAGGTGTAGATGTAGGTAGAGATTGAGGTGTAGATGTAGGTAGAGATGTAGGTAGAGATTGAGGTGTAGATGTAGGTAGAGATGTAGGTAGAGATTGAGGTGTAGATTGAGGTGTAGGTAGAGATTGAGGTGTAGGTGTAGGTAGAGATTGAGGTATAGATGTGGGTAGAGATTGAGGTATAGATGTAGGTTGAGATTGAGGTGTAGGTGTAGGTTGAGATTGAGGTGTAGGTGTAGGTAGAGATTGAGGTGTAGATGTCGGTAGAGATTGAGGTATAGATGTAGGTAGAGATTGAAACAGTTCTAGATTCTAGATGAATGGAGAGCTCTGGAGGTGCATGCTGGGAAGAAGAGCTGGTGACAGACAAGAGAAGAGACATCCCAAACACAGTTAATGACCTGAACCTACAGACATTTTCTTTCACCTCCCGAAATGTAATAGACAAACAAAGTAGACAGGGAATGTCCATGGCTGTCATCTATACTGAACAAAAATATAAAAACAACATGCAACAATTTCTAACACTTTATTGAGTAACAGTTCATTTAAGGAAATCAGTCAATTTAATTAAATTCATTCTAATCTATGAATTTCACATGACTGGGAATACAGATATACATCTGTTGGTCACAGATACCTTAAAATAAAGGTAGGGGTGTGGATCAGAAAACCAGTCAGTATCTGGTGTGACCATTTGCCTCATGCAGCACGACACATCTCCTTCTCATAGAGTTGATCAGGCTGTTGATTGTGGCCTGTGAAATGTTGTCCCACTCCTCTTCAATGGCTGTGCGAAGTTGCTGGATATTGGCGGGAACTGGAACACGCTGTCGTACACGTGGATCCAGAGCATCCCAAACATGCTCAATTGGTGACATGTCTGGTGAGTACGCAGGCCATGGAAAAACTGGGCCAACTTTCAGCTTTCAGAGATTGTGTACAGATCCTTATGACATGAGGCTGTGCATTATCATGCTGAAACATGAGGTGATGGTGGCGGATGAATGGTGCGACAATGGGCCTCAGGATCAGATCATGGTATCTCTGTGCATTCAAATTGCCCTTGATCAAATAGAATTGTCTTTGTTGCCGTAGCTTATACCTGCCCATACCATAACCCCACTCTGTTCACAACGTTCATATCAGTAAACCACTCGCCCACACAACGCCATACACGTGGTCTGTGGTTGTGAGGCCGGTTGGACGTACTGCCAAATTCTCTAAAATGACGTTGGAGGTGGCTTATGGTAGAGAAATTAACATAAAATTATCTGGCAACAGCTCTGGTGGACATTCCTGCTGTCAGCATGCCAATTGCACGCTCCCTCAAAACTTGAGACATCTGTGGCATTGTGTTGTGTAACAAAACTGCACATTTTAGAGTGGTCTTTTATTGTGCCCAACACAAGGTGCACCTGTGTAAAGATAATGCTATTTAAATCAACTTCTAGACATGCCACACCTGTCAGGTGGATGGATTATCTTGGCAAAAGAGAAATGCTCACTAACAGGGATGTAAACAATTTTGTGAACAAAACTTGAAAGAAAGAAGATTTTGTGTGTATGGAAAATTTCTGGGATCTTTTATTTCAGCTCATGAAACATGGGACCAGCACTTTACATGTTGTGTTTGTATTTATGTTCAGAGTATGTCCAAACCTTACTGTAAACACCAGCAACCCCCGACCCCCATGGCAGTGTTGCATGCAATGTGGAATGTGTGTGGAATTTGTATGCACTTGGACACGTGTGTGTGTGTGTGTGTGTGTGTGTGTGCGCCCTCACCCAGCAGTGTGTCTCTTGCCGGCGTAAACGTTCTAACATTGCCTGAGAGCCACTCAATTACCTGGGTCTCCCGGATGAGGATGAGGCTGTCATGTCTGCTTGTAGAGAGCGCTGCTGTACAGCATCTCATTACAGGCCTCCCTTATCCAGCCGCACAGATAATCATATCTCACTCTCAAGTCTGTGTGTGTTAGTGAGTGTGTGAAGGAGGCTGGTGAAATCCCTTCTTGCTGTGTGTGTGTGTGCTGGCATATGAGCTTGTACGCACACACACACACACACACACACACACACACTGTTTGTTTGCTAAGTGGTTGGACATAAGGTTCCAGCGTGTGTGGGTGTTCTTATTCAGTGGTTTTAAACATGCAGTAACTTACTGAAATTCAGGATATGGTGTCATAAATCAGAAGCAATACATACCAAAACATCATTTGTATTTAATGTACAGTATGTAATGACGGGGGTCTTCAGATCAAACATTCTCTCGTGACGCCTGTGCAATCTTCATTGGGCAAGAAACGTCACAAAACATTTTCTAACTTGAAGGTGTTCCTGAGAATTCCTGATTTTATATATTTTTTGACAACTTTTTACCCTACAGAACGGGGACCCTTAGGTTTCAGGCCAACAGGACAGGATCTGTAAACAAAGCCACCGTAACTCTATACTCTTTGTCCCTCTTTCTGAGCCCAAAAACATAACTAACACACACACATACTCACACACACACACACACACACACGTAAACAGCCCACACACTCCAGGAGAGCACACACATAGAGCGTTAGGCTCTATAGATGAGAAGCAGAGGGGCTCTATGTAAACACTGGGCTTATTAAATATGGAGTGCCTGGAGGCAGGTCAAGGTTAGCCAAACACTGGACACAGGGAACGCAGGCCGAAACAAATGCACCCCTATGTACTCTCGCCTAGTCCTACAGGCAGGCAGGCTAGATATTGTTTTTCTGTCTGTGTTGAAGAATCTGTACTGTACAGCCGTGCACTAAAAGGACCTCTCTGTGAAATGCAGTAGCCTATCCTCTGTCTTCACAGTTTTAACTCTATAGTGACCAACTCTGTTTTTACTTACTGTAGCTACTTCCACTACTATCTCCATCTCGATTAGAACTGGTGTTCTAAACTCAGCAAAAACAGAAACGTCCCTCTTTCAGGATCCTGTGTTTCAAAGATAATTAGTAAAAATCCAAATAATGTCTCAGATCTTCATTGTAAAGGGTTTAAACACTGTTTCCAATGCTTGAACATGAACATGCACCTGTGGAACGGTCGCTAAGACATTAACAGCTTACATACGGTTGGCAATTAAGGTCAAAGCTATGAAAACTTAGGACACTAAAGAGGCCTTTCTACTGACTCTGAAAAACACCAAAGAAAGATGCCCAGGGTCCCTGCTCATCTGCGTGAATGTGCCTTAGGCATGCTGCAGGGAGGCATGAGGATTGCAGATGTGGACAGGGCAATAAATTGCAATGTCCGTACTGTGAGACGCCTAAGACAGCGCTACAGGGAGACAGGACGGACAGCTGACCATCCTCGCAGCGTCAGACCACGTGTAACAACACCTGCACAGGATCGGTACATCTGAACATCACACCTGCGGGACAGGCACAGGATGGCAACAACAACTGCCCGAGTTACACTAGGAACGCACAATCCCTCCATCAGTGCTCAGACTGAGAGAGGCTGGACTGAGGGCTTGTAGGCCTGTTATAAAGGCAGGTCCTCACCAGACATCACTGACAGCAACGTTGCCTATGGGCACAAACCCACCGTCGCTGGACCAGACAGGACTGGCAAAAAGTGCTCTTCACTGACGAGTCGTGGTTTGTCTCACCAGGGGTGATGGTCGGATTCGCGTTTATCGTCGAAGGAATTAGCGTTACACCGAGGCCAGTACTCTGGAGTGGGATCGATTTGGAGGTGGAGGGTCCGTCATGGTCTGGGGCGGTGTGTCACAGCATCATCGGACTGAGCTTGTTGTCATCCTCCTCCCTCATGTGGTACCCTTCCTGCAGTCTCATCCTGACATGACCCTCCAACATGACAATGCCACCAGCCATACTGCTCGTTCTGTGCGTGATTTCCTGCAAGACAGGAATGTCAGTGTTCTGCCATGGCCAGCAAAGATCCCGGATCTCAATCCCATTGAGCACGTCTGGGACCTGTTGGATCGGAGGGTGAGGGCTAGGGCCATTCCCCCCAGAAATGTCCGGGAACTTGCAGGTGCTTTGGTGGAAAAGTGGGGTAACATCTCACACCAAGAACTGGCAAATCTGGTGAAGTCCATGAGGAGGAGATGCACTGCAGTACTTAATGCAGCTGGTGGCAACACCAGATACTAACTGTTACTTTTGATTTTGACCCCCCCTTTGTTCAGGGACACATTATTCCATGTCTGTTAGTCACATGTCTGTGGAACTTGTTCAGTTTATGTCTCAGTTGCAGAATCTTGTTATGTTCATACACATATTTACACGTTAAGTTTGCTGAAAATAAACACAGTTGACAGTGAGAGGATGTTTCTTTTTTTGCTGAGTTTAGTTGGTAGAGGTCAAAAGCCACATCAAGTGTCCCAGGTGGGATTGTTCTTGAGTGACTCTCAGGTACCATTTCATTCATAGGGTGGGAGGGTGTTGGAGTAAGTGGGGGGGTGGGGCAATAAGCGGATTGGGCCATAGTGGTGGGGGTAGAGCTTTACAGGAATAACCCCGAAAATTCTGAGGTTTGGCGAATCCACCACAATCGTTTAACAAAGCCCAGGCTCGACCCTCGGCCTGACGAAAAGCTTGTGAGGAAGACGAGAGGAGACGATACTTGTGTAAACAATAAGCCAATCCCTGTGGCTTCACCTTCCATTGATGGCAGACAGAAAGGTCTGTTTGTATTTCTGAATGAAGTTTCTGCCTCCTCTTTTATTGGTCTGTGTGTTCCTGGGCTCAGTGTGTAAAAGGGCCTTTAGAAAGCAGGATTTCAACACACAATTGGATTACAGCTTCGAGCACTTGGTGGGAAAGCGGACGGGTGGGCGAGAGAGAGACTGGCGGAGAGGGAGAGAGGGGGACTGGGTAGAGGTACAGAGGTTTGGCGGATGCATAATGACGCTGGGCGGGAGGAGCGGGCCAGGTGCTGTTCCCCTCTCAGCAAGTGCTCAGAGAGAGGGAGGCAAAGAAAGAAAGAAAGAAAGAAGAGAGGGGGAGAGGGATAGAAAGAGAGAGACTGGATAGAAAGAGAGAGAATGGATAGAAAGAGAGAGAATGGATAGAAAGAGAGAGAATGGATAGAAAGAGAGAGACTGGATAGAAAGAGAGAGACTGGATAGAAAGAGAGAGACTGGATAGAAAGAGAGAGACTGGATAGAAAGAGAGAGACTGGATAGAAAGAGAGAGACTGGATAGAAAGAGAGAGACTGGATAGAAAGAGAGAGACTGGATAGAAAGAGAGAGACTGGATAGAAAGAGAGAGAATGGATAGAAAGAGAGAGACTGGATAGAAAGAAGAGAGGGGGAGAGGGATAGAAAGAGAGAGACTGGATAGAAAGAGAGAGACTGGATAGAAAGAGAGAGACTGGATAGAAAGAGAGAGACTGGATAGAAAGAGAGAGACTGGATAGAAAGAGAGAGACTGGATAGAAAGAGAGAGACTGGATAGAAAGAGAGAGACTGGATAGAAAGAGAGAGACTGGATAGAAAGAGAGAGACTGGATAGAAAGAGAGAGACTGGATAGAAAGAGAGAGACTGGATAGAAAGAGAGAGACTGGATAGAAAGAGAGAGACTGGATAGAAAGAGAGAGACTGGATAGAAAGAGAGCGGGAGACTGAAGAGCGAAAGAGAGAGAGATAACTATGGAAAGGAGAGGGTACACAGAGACTGAAGGAATGGAGGAAGTAAGAGCTGGAACTGGCGATAAGGAAAGAAACTAATCTTGAAAAAGGTGGGGGGCAGATACAGAGAAAGACTGAAGAAAGTAAGTGCAGCAAAGAAGAAGAGGAGTAGGAGAGGAGAGGAGAGGAGAGGAGAGGAGAGGAAAGGAGAGGAGAGGAGAGGAGAGAGAGAGGAGAGGAGAGGAGAGGAGAGGAGAGGAGAGGAGAGGAGAGGAGAGGAGAGGAGAGGAGAGGAGAGGAGAGGAGAGGAGAGGAGAGGAGAGGAGGAGAGGAGAGGAGAGGAGAGGAGAGGGAGAGGAGAGGAGAGGAGAGGAGAGGAGAGAGGAGAGGGAGAGGAGAGAGGAGGAGAGGAGAGGAGAGGAGAGGAGAGGAGAGGAGAGGAGAGGAGAGGAGAGGAGAGGAGAGGAGAGGAGAGGAGAGGAGAGGGAGGGAGGCAGGCCACCACAGACACAGCGATGACCTGAGAGAGTGTGTGTTTAATAGTGTTTAAGATTGGCCCGTTTAAGAGACAAGGTTCTGCTCATAAAGGTTTAGAGGCCCTGTGGACAAGCGCGTTTCTGGTCTAGCCAGGTATAGAAAAGTAACGTATGCACCATTGTTACAGCCTGTAGCAAACAGTTCTGCTACAGTGTGAAGTAATGAATACGACTCAGGCTTTTCTTGGTCTCATGACGGCCATGAAATTACAGCCTCATGCAGCTCGGACGGTTAATTAGTCATAAGAAGTTATTGGCCGTCGTAGAAGGAGCTGTGTCACTAATTCTGTAATCTATTAATGCCTCCAATAAGGGCCGATAAATTCCATGACAGTGCATATTCATAATGCTGTAACAATAATGAATGGCCCCTTATCCGGAAGTTGATCTATGGTGCTGTAGGGGGGCCTTAGCCGTAGTAGTGAGGGTGGGAGATGAGCGAGCCCTATGCCAGACGCGGCCCCTGGCTTTAGTCCTCCTTTCCTCCTCCCCTAAGACGGCGAGAGACAAAGAGTAAGAGCGGCTTGTTAGGGGACTTGTATAGAGGCTGAAGGCAACGTGAACAGGCCTTGTTTGTGACGGCTGTTTGTTGTTTAATGTGTGTGTTTCTGTGTGTTTTTTTTCTTCTCTTTTTGTTTTAATCAGGCAGAGTTTTTGTCATCCCCCGCTCTCCTAGCTCTGAGGGTCCTCAACAGGAGCTCTGAGGGTCCTCAACAGGGAGTGATTGCAGATGTGACACACAGATTCTGGGTCTCACGCCTAATTTGCATATTTAATTAGCGAGGGGGGAAAGGCGTGTGAGTTCGCCAGGGTAGAATATGGGGGCGGGAGGGAGGATGGGGGAGAGCTGTGTGAAAATACCCCCCCACCCAAACCCAGCAGCACCCAGTCCCTTATCCCCGCTGAATCCTCCCCCCGCTTTCAGCCGCCTCTGTTCGGTTGCTGGGGGGATGTTTTGTTCCTCGGTCCTCCAGATTGCCTTTGTTTTAAGCTGTTGAAGCAGACCACAAACGCTGAGCAGAATGCAAACAAGTTCTCTCTAAATTGTTTACTTTGTCTTGCGAGTGGAGGGAAATTGATGGGCAATTTTTTTATTTTTTGAGTGACACAACTCTTTTTTCCCTCGCTTTTGTGCCAGTTTCACGTTCCATTCATGTATGATCTGAACGGTTTCATTTTGAACGCTTCTTCGCGTCGTTGGTTTCTTCGGTAATGGACCGTTCCACTCTCTCCGACTGATCAAAGCCTTTAAAAAATATATTTATTTTAGAGATAAACATTTGGTTACATATTTATACTTCACTCTGATTTCTCTATCCAGCCATTGCCTCTACCAGAGAGAGAGGAGAAAATGCCATGGTTAGTTTTTACCTCAGCCTTGTTAAAACAACTACCTAATCTAGGAACTATTTCAGTGCTCTGACAAACCTCTTGTACCCATTTCAGTAGAACACAAGCAACCCATTTCAGTGAATCGGCTTTCAGTCTATGAGTAGCAGCAATACCAGGCCCTGTCATCCTGTCACCCTAGCAGGCCTAGAGTCATATCTCTTCTTCCGACTCCCAGAGTGGAGATGGGTAATATTTATCCCAATCCCAACACCCGTCAGATCGATACAAGCCAGCAGCAGCTAAATCACCCAGAGGGTATGTTCCTCTGCCATTTTGGCAGCAGTAACACCCATAAATAGGAGAGGAGCCAACTTCTTCCCCACAAGAACGGCGTTTGTTAAACGTCAATTCCATCATGGCTGTCACCGCTAATGGCACTGTTAAACATTATCAGGTGGGGCAAAAAAAATTGTCCGTCAAGTGTGTTTTTTTTGTTGGTTTATGAGCGATGGAGGCTGTTGTTGCTGCAGGCTTATGTTTTCACCAAATGTCCAATTCTCCTTTACCTTTCCCACCTACAAATTCCCCTGCTCCTTACCCATTCCACCTCCAACAGACACCTCAGAAACCCCCCCTGACATCCCCAGAAAACTTCCCCTGACGCCTGACACATAACACCTTTCAACACAGACACCCACAGCTACCTTAGTGGACTGTCGGTACAGTAAAGACACTGACACACTGTCAGTACTGTAGAGACACTGACACACTGGATAGTACTGTATAGACACTGACACACTGGATAGTACTGTATAGACACTGACACACTGGATAGTACTGTATAGACACTGACACACTGGATAGTACTGTATAGACACTGACACACTGGATAGTACTGTATAGACACTGACACACTGGATAGTACTGTATAGACACTGACACACTGGATAGTACTGTATAGACACTGACACACTGGATAGTACTGTATAGACACTGACACACTGGATAGTACTGTATAGACACTGACACACTGGATAGTACTGTATAGACACTGACACAATGTCAGTACTGTAAAGACACTGACACACTGTCAGTACTGTATAGACACTGACACACTGGATAGTACAGTAAAGACGCTGACACACTGGATAGTACTGTAAAGACACTGACACACTGGATAGTACTGTATAGACACTGACACACTGGATAGTACTGTATAGACACTGAGACACTGGATAGTACTGTATAGACACTGACACACTGGATAGTACTGTATAGACACTGACACACTGGATAGTACTGTATAGACACTGACACACTGGATAGTACTGTATAGACACTGACACACTGGATAGTACTGTATAGACACTGACACACTGAATAATACTGTATAGACACTGACACACTGGATAGTACTGTATAGACACTGACACACTGGATAGTACAGTAAAGTGACACACTGGATAGTACACTGACACACTGGATAGTACTGTATAGACACTGACACACTGGATAGTACTGTACACTGGACACTGGATAGTACTGTATAGACACTGACACACTGGATAGACACACTGACACACTGGATAGTACTGTATAGACACTGACACACTGGATAG
Organism: Oncorhynchus tshawytscha; assembly: GCF_018296145.1. NCBI lineage: Eukaryota > Metazoa > Chordata > Actinopteri > Salmoniformes > Salmonidae > Oncorhynchus > Oncorhynchus tshawytscha. The sequence continues at coordinate 13,536,212 of NC_056434.1, read as the reverse complement.
TACTGTATAGACACTGACACACTGGATAGTACTGTATAGACACTGACACACTGAATAATACTGTATAGACACTGACACACTGGATAGTACTGTATAGACACTGAGACACTGGATAGTACTGTATAGACACTGACACACTGGATAGTACTGTATAGACACTGACACACTGTCAGTACTGTAAAGACACTGACACACTGTCAGTACTGTATAGACACTGACACACTGGATAGTACAGTAAAGACGCTGACACACTGGATAGTACTGTAAAGACACTGACACACTGGATAGTACTGTATAGACACTGACACACTGGATAGTACTGTATAGACACTGAGACACTGGATAGTACTGTATAGACACTGACACACTGGATAGTACTGTATAGACACTGACACACTGGATAGTACTGTATAGACACTGACACACTGGATAGTACTGTATAGACACTGACACACTGGATAGTACTGTATAGACACTGACACACTGGATAGTACTGTATAGACACTGACACACTGGATAGTACTGTATAGACACTGACACACTGGATAGTACTGTATAGACACTGACACACTGGATAGTACTGTATAGACACTGACACAATGTCAGTACTGTAAAGACACTGACACACTGTCAGTACTGTATAGACACTGACACACTGGACAGTAAAGACTGACACACTGATAGTACTGTAAAGACACTGACACACTGGATAGTACTGTATAGACACTGACACACTGGATAGTACTGTATAGACACTGAGACACTGGATAGTACTGTATAGACACTGACACACTGGATAGTACTGTATAGACACTGACACACTGGATAGTACTGTATAGACACTGAGACACTGGATAGTACTGTATAGACACTGACACACTGGATAGTACTGTATAGACACTGACACACTGGATAGTACTGTATAGACACTGACACACTGGATAGTACTGTATAGACACTGACACACTGGTTAGTACTGTATAGACACTGACACACTGTCAGTACTGTAAAGACACTGACACACTGTCAGTACTGTATAGACACTGACACACTGGATAGTACAGTAAAGACGCTGACACACTGGATAGTACTGTAAAGACACTGACACACTGTCAGTACTGTATAGACACTGACACACTGGATAGTACAGTAAAGACGCTGACACACTGGATAGTACTGTAAAGACACTGACACACTGGATAGCACTGTATAGACACTGACAAACTGGATAGTACTGTATAGACACTGAGACACTGGATAGTACTGTATAGACACTGACACACTGGATAGTACTGTAAAGACACTGACACACTGTCAGTACTGTAGAGACACTGACACACTCAGTACTGTAGAGACACTGACACACTGTCAGTACTGTAGAGACACTGACACACTCAGTACTGTAGAGACACTGACACACTGTCAGTACTGTAGAGACACTAACACACTGTCAGTACTGTAAAGACACTGACACACTGGATAGTACTGTAAAGACACTGACACACTGGATAGTACTGTAAAGACACTGACACAATGTCAGTACTGTAAAGACACTGACACACTGGCTAGTACTGTAAAGAAACTGACACACTGTCAGTACTGTAAAGACACTGACACACTGGATAGTACTGTAAAGACACTGACACACTGGATAGTACTGTAAAGACACTGACACACTGGATAGTACTGTATAGACACTGACACACTGGATAGTACTGTATAGACACTGACACACTGGATAGTACTGTATAGACACTGACACACTGTCAGTACTGTAGAGACACTGACACACTGGATAGTACTGTATAGACACTGACACACTGGATAGTACTGTATAGACACTGACACACTGTCAGTACTGTAAAGACGCTGACACACTGGATAGTACTGTAAAGACACTGACACACTGGATAGTACTGTAGAGACACTGACACACTCAGTACTGTAAAGACACTGACACACTGGATAGTACTGTATAGACACTGAAACACTGGATAGTACTGTAAATACACTGACACACTGGATAGTACTGTAAAGACACTGAAACACTGGATAGTACTGTAAAGACACTGACACACTGGATAGTACTGTATAGACACTGACACACTGTCAGTACTGTATCGACACTGACACTGGATAGTACTGTATAGACACTGACACACTGGATAGTACTGTAAAGACACTGACACACTTCTGGTGCAGTCCTACGCTGTGGGGCTCTGGCTGTGCCAGTATACAGTCGATGCACAGGCCAGGGGGGGAGACAGACACTGATCGCAGAGCTGGAGACACAGGGACTAGGGTTTCACCTGCGCGCGAACACACAAACACACACACACACATACACACACACACACACACACACACACACACACAGAGTAGCCTACGGGTTGGGTTTGCTCTCTCAGACAGTGGGCAACCCCGACCGACCGACCGCATGCACAAACACACTCACAGTTACAGTACTATAGTGACAAATGCGAAGAGACCAATGTGTTTGTGGAATGACGCTATGCAAGTCCAATTTGATAGAAATGAGTATTGTGGCTAAAGAAATCAAATCAAGTCAAATTGTATTGGTCACATACACATATTTAACATATGTTATTGGTCACATACGCATATTTAACAGATGTTATTGCAGGTGTAGTGAAATGCTTGTGTTCCTAGCTCCAACAGTGCAGTAATATCTAACAATACACAACAATACACACAAATGTAAAAAACAAGTTGTAATACATAAATATTAGAACGAGCAATGTTGGAGTGGCATTGACCAAAATACAGTAGAATATAATACAGTAGATACAGTGGGGAGAACAAGTATTTGATACACTGCCAATTTTGCAGGTTTTCCTACTTACAAAGCATGTAGAGGTCTGTCATTTTTATCATAGGTACACTTCAATTGTGAGAGACGGAATCAAAAAGAAAAATCCAGAAAATCACATTGTATGATTTTTAAGTAATTATTTTGCATTTTATTGCATTACATCAGAAAAGCAGAACTTAATATTTGGTACAGAAACCTTTGTTTGCAATTACAGAGATCATACGTTTCCAGTAGTTCTTGACCAGGTTTGCACACACTGCAGCAGGGATTTTGGCCCACTCCTCCATACAGACCTTCTCCAGATCCTTCAGGTTTCTGGGCTGTCACTGGGCAATACGGACTTTCAGCTCCCTCCAAATATTTTCTATTGGGTTCAGGTCTGGAGACTGGTTAGGCCACTCCAGGACCTTCAGATGCTTCTTACGGAGCCACTCCTTAGTTGCCCTGGCTGTGTGTTTTGGGTCGTTGTCATGCTGGAAGACCCAGCCACGACCCATCTTCAATGCTCTTACTGAGGGTAGTGGGTTGTTGGACAAGATCTCGCGATACATGGCCCCATCCATCCTCCCCTCAATACGGTGCAGTCGTCCTGTCCCCTTTGCTGAAAAGCATCCCCAAATAATGATGTTTCCACCTCCATGCTTCACGGTTGGGATGATGTTCTTGGGGTTGTACTCATCCTTCTTCTTCCTCCAAACACGGCGAGTGGAGTTTAGACCAAAAAGCTCTATTTTTGTCTCATCAGACCACATGACCTTCTCCCATTCCTCCTCTGGATCATCCAGATGGTCATTGGCAAACTTCAGATGGGCCTGGACATGCGCTGGCTTGAGCAGGGGGACCTTGCGTGCGCTGCAGGATTTTAATCCATGACGGCGTAATGTGTTACTAATGGTTTTCTTTGAGACTGTGGTCCCGGCTCTCTTCAGGTCATTGAGCAGGTCCTGTCGTGTAGTTCTGGACTGATCCCTCACCTTTCTCATGATCATTGATGCCCCACGAGGTGAGATCTTGCATGGAGCCCCAGACCGAGGGTGATTGACCGTCATCTTGAACTTCTTCCATTGCACCAACAGTTGTTGCCTTCTCACCAAGCTGCTTGCCTATTGTCCTGTAGCCCATCCCAGCCTTGTGCAGGTCTACAATTTTATCCCTGATGTCCTTACACAGCTCTCTGGTCTTGGCCATGGTGGAGAGGTTGGAGTCTGTTTGATTGAGTGTGTGGAAGGTGTCTTTTATACAGGTAACGAGTTCAAACAGGTGCAGTTAATACAGGTAAAGAGTGGAGAACAGGAGGGCTTCTTAAAGAAAAACGAACAGGTCTTTGAGAGCCGGAATTCTTACTGGTTGGTGATCAAATACTTATGTCATGCAATAAAATGCAAATGAATTACTTAAAAATCATACAATGTGATTTTCTGGATTTTTGTTTTAGATTCCGTCTCTCACAGTTGAAGTGTACCTATGATAACAATTACAGACCTCTACATGCTTTGTAAGTGGGAAAACCTGCAAAATTGGCAGTGTATCAAATACTTGTTCTCCCCACTGTACATATGAAATGAGTAAAACAGTATGTAAACATTATTAAATTGAACCCATCCAAGTGTTTTTATGGATTCTGCATGTTTCACAATCTTATCTTATCGTTTACATATCCATGATATCGCCTTGTTGAATAAAACCGTGCCATTTTGGCTCATCTGAAAGTTGGACTGCTTGTGAGACCGTTCCTCAAGTCCCATACGGCCTTTCACCTTCCTCTCTCTCTCTCTCTCTCTCTGTAGATGGCCAGTCAGAGAGTCCCAACCAGCAGAGTGAGTCTGACATCAAGGAGCAGCCTGAGAACGGTAAGAGTCTAATGACTGTACAACTACTGTAGCATACTAGTAAAATCATTGAACAAGAGAATCAGTTACCTCTGTCTCAACCTAATATCACATGAGTTTACAAAACATTATGAACACCTGCTCTTTCCATGACAGACCGACCAGGTGAAAACTATGATTCCTTATTGATGTCACCTGTTAAATTCTCTCCCGTCAGTGTAGATGAAGGTGAGGAGACAGGTTAAAGAAGGATTTTTAAGCCTTGAGACAATTGAAATATGGATTCTGTATTGGTGCTAGTCAGAGGGTGAATGGGCAAGACATAAGTGCCTTTGAACAGGGTATGGTAGTAGGTGCACCGGTATGAGTGTGTCAAGAACTGCAATGCTGCTGAGTTTTTCATGCTCAACAGTTTCTCGTGTGTATCAAGAATGTTCCACCTCCCAAAGGACATTCAGCCAACTTGACACAACTGTGGGAAGCATTGGAGTCAACATGGGCCAGCATCCCTGTGGAACGCTTTCGACGCCTTGTAGAGTCCACACCCCGATGAATTGAGGCTGTTCTGACGGCAAAATGGGGTGCAACTCAATATTAAGAAGGTGTTCCTAATTAGAGGTCGACCTCTAATTATGATTTTTCAACGCCGATACCGATACCAATTATTGGAGGACCAAAAAAGCCGATACCGATTTATCGGCCGATTTTTAAAAAATGTATTTGTAATAATGACAATTACAACAATACTGAATGAACACTTATTTTAACTTAATATAGTACATCAATAAAATCTATTTAGCCTCAAATAAATAATGAAACATGTTCAATTTGGTTTAAATAATGCAAAAACAAAGTGTTGGAAAAGAAATTAAAAGTGCAATATGTGTCATGTAAGAAAGCTTACATTTAAGTTCCTTGCTCAGAACATGAGAACATATGAAAGCTGGTGGTTCCTTTTAAAGAGTCTTCAATATAGGTAAGAAGTTTAGGTTGTACTTATTATAGGAATTATAGGACTATTTCTCTCTATACCATTTGTATTTCAATATCAAATCATAGACTTAATTATAACATAACACACAGAAATACGAGCCTTAGGACATTAATATGGTCAAATCCGGAAACTATCATTTCGAAAACAAGACGTTTATTCTTTCAGTGAAATACGGAACTGTTCTGTATTTTATCGAACGGGTGGCATCCCTAAGTCTAAATATTCCTGTTACATTGCACAACCTTCAATGTTCTGTCATAATTACGTAAAATTCTGGCAAATTAGTTCGCAATGTGCCAGGCGGCCCAAACTGTTGCATATACCCTGACTCTGCGTGCAATGAACGCAAGAGAACTGACACAATTTCACTTGGTTAATATTGCCTACTAACCTGGATTTCTTTTAGTGAAATATGCAGGTTTAAAAATATATACTTCTGTGTATTGATTTTAAGAAAGGCATTGATGTTTATGGTTAGGTACACGTTGGAGCAACGACAGTCCTTTTTCGCGAATGCGCACTGCGATTATATGCAACGCAGGACATGCTAGATAAACTAGTAATATCATCAACCATGTGTAGTTATAACTAGTGATTATGACTGATTAAGTTTAATGCTAGCTAGCAATTTACCTTGGCTTCTTACTGCATTCGCGGAACAGGTGGGCTCCTCGTGAGGCAGGTGGTTAGAGAGTTGGACTAGTTAACTGTAAGGTTGCAAGATTGGAACCCTCGAGCTGACAAAGTAAAAATCTGTCGTTCTGCCCCTGAACAGGCAGTTAACCCACCGTTCCTAGGCCGTCATTGACAATAAGAATGTGTTCCTAACGGACTTGCCTAGTTAAATAAAGATTAAATAAAGGTGTAAAAATCGGCCATTCCGATTAATCGGTCGACCTCTATTCCTAATGTTTTGTACATTCAGTGTATAGCACACGTTGTCACCAGTCACCTCAACCTAATCTGTAGTTTACCCATCACCTCAACCTAATCTGTAGTTCACCAGTCACCTCAACCTAATCTGTTGTTTACCCATCACCTCAACCTAATCTGTAGTACACCGGTTACTTCAGCCTAATCTGTAGTTCACCAATCACCTCAACCTAATCTGTAGTTCACTAGTCACCTCAACCTAATCACCTCAACCTAATCTGTAGTTCACTAGTCACCTCAACCTAATCTGTAGTTCACTAGTCACCTCAACCTAATCACCTCAACCTAATCTGTAGTACACCAGTCACCTCAACCTAATCTGTAGTTCACTAGTCACCTCAACCTAATCTGTAGTTCATCAGTCACCTCAACCTAATCTGTAGTACACCAGTCACCTCAACCTAATCTGTAGTTCACTAGTCTCCTCAACCTAATCTGTAGTTCACCAGTCACCTCAACCTAATCTGTAGTTTACCCATCACCTCAACCTAAGACTACACACACCTCACACAACCCCTCTAGAATACACACCTGATCACACAGACACGTCACCTGAACACACGACTTGTGAATCCCAAATGGACCCTTATCCCCTGTCTGTCTGTCTGTCTGTCTGTCTGTCTGTCTGTCTGTCTGTCTGTCTGTCTGTCTGTCTGTCTGTCTGTCTGTCTGTCTGTCTGTCTGTCTGTCTGTCTGTCTGTCTGTCTGTCTGTCTGTCTGTCTGTCTGTCTGTCTGTCTGTCTGTCTGTCTGTGTGCTCTCCCTCAGCATGAGCAGAGTGACTGTGCTGCCACACACACACACACACACACACACACACACACACACACACACACACACACACACACACACACACACACACACACACACACACACACGTCCTGTGTAACCTGCATTTGACCCTGGGGGTCAGAATAGAGACACTGGTTTCAACAACACAGACTCCTCCCGTTCTCCTCTCCCCCCCTCCCACTCTTCTCTCACTTCCTCTCCCCTCCTCCCACTCTCCTCTCACCTCATCCCCTTCTCCCCCTCCTCCCCTCTCCTCTCACCTCCTCTCCCTCCTCCCCCTCTCACCTCCTCCCCCACTCCTCCCCCTCTTCTCCCACTTCCCCCTCTCCTTTCCCCTCCTCTCACAAAGTGAGAGGAACACACTCTGAGAGAGAGAGGAACACACACTGAGAGAGAGAGGATGTACACACAGAGAGAGAGGAACACACACTGAGAGAGAGGGACACAGTGAGAGAGAGAGGAACACACACTGAGAGAGAGAGAACACACACACTGAGAAGAGAGAGGAACACACACTGAGAGAGAGAGGAACACACACTGAGAGAGAGAGAGGAACACACACTGAGAGAGAGGGACACAGTGAGAGAGAGAGGAACACACACACTGAGAAGAGAGAGGAACACACACTGAGAGAGAGAGGAACACACACTGAGAGAGAGAGGAACACACACTGAGAGAGAGAGGAACACACACTGAGAGAGAGAGGATGTACACACAGAGAGAGAGGAACACACACTGAGAGAGAGGGACACAGTGAGAGAGAGAGGAACACACACTGAGAGAGAGAGGAACACACACACTGAGAAGAGAGAGGAACACACACTGAGAGAGAGAGGAACACACACAGAGAGAGAGAGAGAGGAACACACACTGAGAGAGAGGGACACAGTGAGAGAGAGAGGAACACACACACTGAGAAGAGAGAGGAACACACACTGAGAGAAAGAGGAACACACACTGAGAGAGAGAGGAACACACTGAGAGAGAGAGGAACACACTGAGAGAGAGAGGAACACACACTGAGAAGAGAGAGGAACACACACTGAGAGAGAGAGGAACACACACTGAGAGAGAGAGGAACACACTGAGAGAGAGAGGAACACACTGAGAAGAGAGAGGAACACACACTGAGAGAGAGAGGAACACACTGAGAGAGAGAGGAACACACACTGAGAGAGAGAGGAACACACTGAGAGAGAGAGGAACACACTGAGAAGAGAGAGGAACACACACTGAGAGAGAGAGGAACACACACTGAGAGAGAGAGAGGAACACACACTGAGAGAGAGGGACACAGTGAGAGAGAGAGGAACACACACTGAGAAGAGAGAGGAACACACACCGAGAGAGAGAGGAACACACACTGAGAGAGAGAGGAACACACTGAGAGAGAGAGGAACACACTGAGAGAGAGAGGAACACACACTGAGAAGAGAGAGGAACACACACTGAGAGAGAGAGGAACACACTGAGAGAGAGAGAAACACACACTGAGAGAGAGAAACACACACACTGAGAGAAAGGAACACACACTGATTGAGGGACAGAGAGAGAGAGAGAGAGAGAGAGAGGGAGAGAGAGAGAGAGGAATATACACACAGAGGACCACACAGAGAGAGAGAGAGAAAGGTAGAGAGGTAGAGAGAGAGGTAGAGAGAGACACTGTATATATATATAATATGACATTTGTAATGTCTTTATTGTTTTGAAACTTCTGTATGTGTAATGTTTACTGTTAATTTGTATTGTTTATTTCACTTTATATATTCACTTTATATATTATCTACCTCACTTGCTTTGGCAATGTTAACACATGTTTCCCATGCCAATAAAGTCCCTTGAATTGAATTGAATTGAGAGAGAGAGAGACAGGCAGAGAGAGAGAGAGACAGAGAGAGGAACACATACAGAGAGAAGTACACTGAGAGAGGAACACACACGGAGAGAGACAGAGAGAGGAACACATACAGAGAGAAGTACACTGAGAGAGGAACACACACGGAGAGAGACAGAGAGAGAGAGAGGAACGCACACAGAGAGAAGTACACTGAGAGAGGAACTCACACTGAGAGAGACAGAGAGAGAGAGAGAGAATGCACACAGAGAGAGAGAAAGAGAGAGAGGAACGCACACAGAGAGAAGTACACTGAGAGAGGAACTCACACTGAGAGAGACAGAGAGAGAGAGAGAGGAACGCACACAGAGAGACAGAGAGAGAGAGAGGAACGCACACAGAGAGAAGTACACTGAGAGAGGAACACACACAGAGAGAGACAGAGAGAGAGAGAGAGGAACGCACACAGAGAGAGAGAAAGAGAGAGAGGAACATACTGAGAGAAGTACACTGAGAGAGGAACACACACAGAGAGAGAGAGAGAGAGAGAGAGAGGAACACACACGGAGAGAGACAGAGAGAGAGAGAGGCACGCACACAGAGAGAGAGAGAGAGAGAGGAACATACTGAGAGAAGTACACTGAGAGAGGAACACACACAGAGAGAGAGAGAGAGAGAGAGAGAGGAACACATACAGAGAGAAGTACACTGAGAGAGGAACACACACGGAGAGAGACAGAGAGAGAGAGAGAGAGAGACGGGCAGAGTAGCAGAGGTCAGGATCAGATGAGCTCCTGCATTTTTCAGCATTTTCTTAAAAAAATATAGATTAAGAGTTAGATAAACTTGGATTTTTTTGTCAGGAACACATACTGGATTCTACCCTCTACAACATAACCCCTACTTCAAATCAAAACTTAAAACCTACAACCTGATTTTGGACGGAATTACGGAATCAAGGTTCACAACTATACCAAGGATTTTTACTCTATACAGCAAATTCTCTGGAAAACAACAGAAACTTGAAAACACCATCCAACCTGGAACTGAGTGAGTAATGTTTAGTCTGAAACTATATTTTATTTCCAAAAGCCAAGAAGAAAAATACACAACATTACTTTATAAGGACTTAATTCTAACATAATTCTGCCAAGCCTGATTGATACAGCTTCAACTAGCACTGACGTGTCAAGTGAGAGGTGTCAAAGCCCATTAGCCCAACAATGGCAGGAGAGTCACACAGTCTACCCCAACCAAATGGAGAAGCCTTAGAAGCTCCCTCCCGCTGTTCAGAGGTAATTAAAATACAGTACCCTGTGTATGTAAAGAATGATAAATCAAGAAAAGATTACAAAATGAAGCTCCTTATGGAAAATCAAGAGACACTTTTTGCTGACTATTACAAAAATGGGAACATCAGCAACCTTATCTTCCACACAAACCATCCACTGGCATGGCACAGTGCTATATTAGCACACTACCCCTTTGTTAAGAGAGGGGGGGTTAACGAAGGGTGGAAACTCAGAATAATTGATAACGAGGACTCTGAGTCAGGTAATATAAATATCTATAAGTCCGGAACAGTAATGGTACAGGGTAACCCCCAAACAGTTTCAGCTGGACTTTCACCTAATCAAAGAATTAGCCCAGCAGGAGAAGCTCTCCCTTGATAAAGATACCCCCACCCCGAGCGGGTCAGACCAGACCTCTTCATTATGTAACCCCACAGACGAGCAACCCCCAGTGGAGAGTCAACCTCCCAGCACAGATTACCACTCCCTCATTGAAATGAAGGACAAATTCACCCAGCTGGAGGTAAGGCAGGTGGAGGTGGAACAGCAGGTGATTACACTTCAGTCAGCACAGACCCAGACAACAGTCCAGCACAACAACACCCCCTTAACCAGACCCGGAATGCTGGAGGTGGAGAGAGACATATCTGCACTCTGGACAGTGGTGAGACAACTACAACAGGAGAAAGAGGAGCAGAACAGAGCATTAGAGGAGAGGATCAGACTGCTGGTTGAGGAGAGGTTGAGGGGGATGGAGGAGAGGGTGAGGGGGACGGAGGAGAGATTGAGGGGGACGGCGTGTGACAGAGAACAACCCACTAGAGAGGTGGCCACCCCCACAGAGACGTCAGCAGAACAGCCCACCTTAGCACCTGACAAAAGTCTCAACACCACAGCAGAACAGTCCACACCAGACCCTGACCATAGAGTCGACATCACAGCAGAACAGACAAATGAAGAACCCCAAGCCCAGCGGCTCTCACCCCCTCTGAGCACCCCCTGTCAGCCACCCTGATAGCCCTTCTGACAACCCCCCACACCCACTGAGGACAAACACAAGACACAGATTGTACTACTAATGGACTCAAATGGGAAATATATAGAAGAAAAAAAACTTTTTCACCAAACACAGCATGTCTAAACTCTGGTGTCCAAACACCCAGCGCGCCCTTGACCTTCTGCCTGAGGACCAACTAGGCTCACCCAGCCACATAATAATACACACAGGCACAAACGCCCTGAGAGCACAGCAGGAAAGGGTGGCCACAGCACTGAAGGGAGTGATTGAAAAGGCTTCTTCTACTTTCCCCAACGCACAAGTGGTTATCTCCACCCTGCTACCACGAAAAGACTTCCACCCTGCCACAATACAGCAGGTAAACGCAAGTATTTCCCGTGACTGTGCCTCAAAACCAAATGTTTTCCTGGCCCACCACTCCACACTGGACTTGAACAGCCTCTATGACCAGGTCCACCTCTACAAGGCAGCGGTGCCCACCTTTGCCCAGACTCTAAAGGACATCGCTCTCAAACGTATCCCCAACACTTCACACAGGAGCAACAGATCAATAGACACCCCACCAAGACCAGCGAGACCCCCTCCCAGACCTGCAGGACCCCCCTGGACCTACACATAGAGGACCCACGCCAAGAGGAATTACACCCAGACCACAGTACACCTAGACACATCCACACCCCCACCCCAACCAATCAACACGCCCCCACGTCAACCATGCCCACACCCCATTTAGGCCCCCTCAGATCAGACCTATGCCACTCCTGCCCACCCCATGCACCCCACCCCCGCAAAGAGGGCCTCAACATGGAAGCCACACATACGCCCAGGTAGTGAGCGGGCAAACAGTCCCAACCCCCACTCTCACACTCGCCCAAGCCAATGGCAAGTACCAGATGCTCAGCAGGCTCTGCTCACACTTACTGGCCTGAGGCCAAACCACGACCAACAACATTGGACACTCTATGGAACAAAAAGCCTTCACTATATCATCCTGGAATATCCAAGGCCTGAGGTCATCTGCCTTTGGCCTAAAGAGCAGAAACCCGGACTTCACCAAAGAAATCGGTAATACAGACATTGTCATCCTGCAAGAAACCTGGTATAGAGGAGACGGACCCACTGGTTGCCCTCTAGGTTACAGAGAGCTGGTAGTCCCATCCACCAAACTACCAGGTGTGAAACAGGGAAGGGACTCAGGGGGTATGCTAATTTGGTATAGAGCAGACCTAATTCATTACATTAAATGAATCAAAACATGAACATTCTACATTTGGCTAGAAATTCAAAAGGAAATGATCCTAACAGAGAAAAATGTCCTCCTGTGTGCTACCTATATCCCACCACTAGAATCCCCATATTTTAATGAAGACAGCTTCTCCATCCTGGAGGGGGAAATCAATCATTTCCAGGCCCAGGGACATGTACTAGTCTGTGGCGACCTAAATGCCAGAACCGGACAAGAACCTGACACCCTCAGCACACAGGGGGACAAACACCTGCCTGGAGGTGACAGCATTCCCTCCCACATATGCCCCCCTAGGCACAACTATGACAACATAACCAACAAAAACGGGTCACAACTCCTGCAGCTCTGTCGCACGCTGGGTATGTACATAGTCAATGGTAGGCTTCGAGGGGACTCCTATGGTAGGTACACCTATAGCTCATCTCTTGGCAGTAGTACTGTAGACTACTTTATCACTGACCTCAACCCAGAGTCTCTCAGAGCGTTCACAGTCAGCCCACTGACACCCCTATCAGACCACAGCAAAATCACAGTCTACTTAAACAGAGCAATACTCAATCATGAGGCATCAAAGCCAAAGGAACTGAGTAACATCAAGAAATGCTATAGATGGAAGGAATGCAGTTTGGAAACCTACCAAAAAACAATTAGGCAACAACAAATTCAATCCCTTTTAGACAATTTCCTGGGTGAAACATTCCACCATAATAGTGAAGGTGTAAACTTGGCAGTAGAAAATCTTAACAGTATATTTGACCTCTCAGCTTCCCTATCAAATCTAAAAATCTCAAATAGAAAACCGAAGAAAATTAACAATAATTGACAAATGGTTTGATGAAGAATGCAAAAATCTAAGAAAGAAATTGAGAAACCTGTCCAACCAAAAACATAGAGACCCGGAAAACCCGAGTCTACGCCTTCACTATGGTGAATCACTAAAACAATACAGAAATACACTACGGAAAAAGAAGGAACAGCACGTCAGAAATCAGCTCAATGTAATTGAAGAATCCATAGACTCTAACCACTTCTGGGAAAATTGGAAAACACTAAACAAACAACAACACAAATAATTATCTATCCAAAATGGAGATGTATGGGTAAACCACTTCTCCAATCTTTTTGGCTCTATAACAAAGAATAAAGAGCAAAAACATATACATGATCAAATACAGATCTTAAAATCAACTATTAAAGACTACCAGAACCCACTGGATTCTCCAATTACATTGAATGAGTTACAGGACAAAATAAAAACCCTCCAACCCAAAAAGGCCTGTGGTGTTGATGGTATCCTCAATGAAATGATCAAATATACAGACAACAAATTCCAATTGGCTATACTAAAACTCTTTAACATCATCCTTAGCTCTTGCATCTTCCACAATATTTGGAACCAAGGACTGATCACCCCAATCCACAAAAGTGGAGACAAATTTGACCCCAATAACTACCGTGGAATATGCGTCAACAGTAACCTTGGGAAAATCCTCTGCATTATCATTAACAGCAGACTCGTACATTTCCTCAATGAAAACAATGTACTGAGCAAATGTCAAATTGGCTTTTTACCAAATTACCGTACAACAGACCATGTATTCACCCTGCACACCCTAATTGACAACCAAACAAACCAAAACAAAGGCAAAGTCTTCTCATGCTTTGTTGATTTAAAAAAAGCCTTTGACTCAATTTGGCATGAGGGTCTGCTATACAAACTGATGGAAAGTGGTGTTGGGGGTAAAACATACGACATTATAAAATCCATGTACACAAACAACAAGTGTGCGGTTAAAATTGGCAAAAAACACACAAATTTCTTCACACAGGGTCGTGGGGTTAGACAGGGATGCAGCTTAAGCCCCACCCTCTTCAACATATACAGTACCTTGCGAAAGTATTCGGCCCCCTTGAACTTTGCGACCTTTTGCCACATTTCAGGCTTCAAACATAAAGATATAAAACTGTATTTTTTTGTGAAGAATCAACAACAAGTGGGACACAATCATGAAGTGGAATGACATTTATTGGATATTTCAAACTTTTTTAACAAATCAAAAACTGAAAAATTGGGCGTGCAAAATTATTCAGCCCCTTTACTTTCAGTGCTGCAAACTCTCACCAGAAGTTCAGTGAGGATCTCTGAATGATCCAATGTTGACCTAAATGACTAATGATGATAAATACAATCCACCTGTGTGTAATCAAGTCTCCGTATAAATGCACCTGCACTGTGATAGTCTCAGAGGTCCGTTAAAAGCGCAGAGAGCATCATGAAGAACAAGGAACACACCAGGCAGGTCCGAGATACTGTTGTGAAGAAGTTTAAAGCCGGATTTGGATACAAAAAGATTTCCCAAGCTTTAAACATCCCAAGGAGCACTGTGCAAGCGATAATATTGAAATGGAAGGAGTATTAGACCACTGCAAATCTACCAAGACCTGGCCGTCCCTCTAAACTTTCAGCTCATACAAGGAGAAGACTGATCAGAGATGCAGCCAAGAGGCCCATGATCACTCTGGATGAACTGCAGAGATCTACAGCTGAGGTGGGAGACTCTGTCCATAGGACAACAATCAGTCGTATATTGCACAAATCTGGCCTTTATAGAAGAGTGGCAAGAAGAAAGCCATTTCTTAAAGATATCCATAAAAAGTGTCGTTTAAAGTTTGCCACAAGCCACCTGGGAGACACACCAAACATGTGGAAGAAGGTGCTCTGGTCAGATGAAACCAAAATTGAACTTTTTGGCAACAATGCAAAACGTTATGTTTGGCGTAAAAGCAACACAGCTCATCACCCTGAACCAACCATCCCCACTGTCAAACATGGTGGTGGCAGCATCATGGTTTGGGCCTGCTTTTCTTCAGCAGGGACAGGGAAGATGGTTAGAATTGATGGGAAGATGGATGGAGCCAAATACAGGACCATTCTGGAAGAAAACCTGATGGAGTCTGCAAAAGACCTGAGACTGGGATGGAGATTTGTCTTCCAACAAGACAATGATCCAAAACATAAAGCAAAATCTACAATGGAATGGTTCAAAAATAAACATATCCAGGTGTTAGAATGGCCAAGTCAAAGTCCAGACCTGAATCCAATCGAGAATCTGTGGAAAGAACTGAAAACTGCTGTTCACAAATGCTCTCCATCCAACCTCACTGAGCTCGAGCTGTTTTGCAAGGAGGAATGGGAAAAAATGTCAGTCTCTCGATGTGCAAAACTGATAGAGACATACCCCAAGCGACTTACAGCTGTAATCGCAGCAAAAGGTGGCGCTACAAAGTATTAACTTAAGGGGGCTGAATAATTTTGCACGCCCAATTTTTCAGTTTTTGATTTGTTAAAAAAGTTTGAAATATCCAATAAATGTCGTTCCACTTCATGATTGTGTCCCACTTGTTGTTGATTCTTCACAAAGAAATACAGTTTTATATCTTTATGTTTGAAGCCTGAAATGTGGCAAAAGGTCGCAAAGTTCAAGGGGGCCGAATACTTTCGCAAGGCACTGTATATCAACGAATTGGCGCGGGCACTAGAAAAGTCTGCAGCACCCGGCCTCACCCTACTAGAATCCGAAGTCAAATGTCTGCTGTTTTCTGATGATCTGGTGCTTCTGTCACCAACCAAGGAGGGCCTACAGCAGCACCTAGATCTTATGCACAGATTCTGTCAGACCTGGGCCCTGACAGTAAATCTCAGTAAGACCAAAATAATGGTGTTCCAAAAAAGGTCCAGTCACCAGGACCACAAATACAAATTCCATCTAGACACTGTTGCCCTAGAGCACACAAAAAACTATACATACCTTGGCCTAAACAGCGCCACAGGTAACTTCCACAAAGCTGTGAACGATCTGAGAGACAAGGCAAGAAGGGCATTCTATGCCATCAAAAGGAACATAAATTTCAACATACCAATTAGGATTTGGCTAAAAATACTTGAATCAGTCATAGAGCCCATTGCCCTTTATGGTTGTGAGGTCTGGGGTCCGCTCACCAACCTAGACTTCACAAAATGGGACAAACACGCAGAATTCTGCAAAAATATCCTCCGTGTACAACGTAGAACACCAAATAATGCATGCAGAGCAGAATTAGGCCGATACCCACTAATTATCAAAATCCAGAAAAGAGCCGTTAAATTCTATAACCACCTAAAAGGAAGCGATTCCCAAACCTTCCACAACAAAGCCATCACCTACAGAGAGATGAACCTGGAGAAGAGTCCCCTAAGCAAGCTGGTCCTGGGGCTCTGTTCACAAACAAAAACACACCCTACAGAGCCCCAGGACAGCAGCACAATTAGACCCAACCAAATCATGAGAAAACAAAAAGATAGTTACTGGACACATTGAAAAGAATTAACAAAAAAACAGAGCAAACTAGAATGCTATTTGGCCCTACACAGAGAGTACACAGCGGCAGAATACCTGACCACTGTGACTGACCCAAAATTAAGGAAAGCTTTGACTATGTACTGACTCAGTGAGCATAGCCTTGCTATTGAGAAAGGCCGCCGTAGGCAGACATGGCTCTCAAGAGAAGACAGGCTATGTGCACACTGCCCACAAAATGAGGTAGAAACTGAGCTGCACTTCCTAACCTCCTGCCCAATGTATGACCATATTAGAGACACATATTTCCCTCAGATTACACAGATCCACAAAGAATTCGAAAACAAATCCAATTTAGAAAAACTCCCATATCTACTGGGTGAAATTCCACAGTGTGCCATCACAGCAGCAAGATTTGTGACCTGTTGCCACAAGAAAAGGGCAACCAGTGAAGAACACACACCCATTATAAATACAACCCATATTTATGCTTATTTATTTTATCTTGTGTCCTTTACCATTTGTACATTGTTAAAACACTGTATATATAATATGACATTTGTAATGTCTTTATTGTTTTGAAACTTCTGTATGTGTAATGTTTACTGTTAATTTTTATTGTTTATTTCACTTTATATATTATCTACCTCACTTGCTTTGGCAATGTTAACACGTTTCCCATGCCAATAAAGCCCCTTGAATTGAATTGAATTGAATTGAGAGAGAGAGAGGAACGCACACACACAGAGTGAGAGGAACACACACTGAGAGAGAGAGGAACACACACTGAGAGAGAGAGGAACACACACTGAGAGAGAGAGGAAAACACGCTGAGAGAGAGAGGAACACACACACTAAGAGAGAGAAAAACACACACACTCTCTCAGTGTGCTCCTCTTTCTCAGTTTGTGTGATTCTCTCTCTCTTTGTGTTCCTCTCGTTCTGTGTTTCTCTCTCTCAGTGTATGTGTTCATCTCTCACTCTGTGTGTGTTCCTCTCTCTCTCTCTGCCTCTCTCTCTCTTTCTGCCTGTCTCTGTCTCTCTCTCTGCCTGTCTCTGTCTCTCTCTCTGCTGGTCTCTCTTTCTGCCTGTTTCTCTCTCTGCCTCTCTGCCTCTCTCTCTCTCTCTCTCTCTCTCTCTGCCTCTCCCTCTCTCTCTCTCTCTCTCTCTCTCTCTCGCTCTCTCTCAGTCCCCTCCCACTCCGTCTCTCTCTCTCAGTGGACACAGCTGGGAGTGATTTTCCTTGTTGAGATATAGAAGCCCTACTCCCTCCCCCTCCTCTTCCAGCCTACCTATATGAAACGCTCACTCATGGAAACGCACTCGTTGAACCCAGGCTGCTGAATGCATATAGGATGCCTTTCCTATGGGGCTGGGGGGCTTTGGGGCTGGGGGCTTTGGGGCTGGGGGCTTTGGGGCTGGGGGCTTTGGGGCTGGGAGGCTTTGGGGCTGGAGGGCTTTGGGGCTGGGAGGCTTTGGGGCTGGGGGCTTTGGGACTGGAGGGCTTTGGGGCTGGGAGGCTATGGGGATGGAGGGCTTTAGGGCTGGGATGCTTTGGGGCTGGGAGGCTATGGGGCTGGGGGCTGGGAGGCTATGGGGCTGGGAGGCTATGGGGCTGGGAGGCTATGGGGATGGAGGGCTTTGGGGCTGGGGGCTTTGGGGCTGGGAGGCTATGGGGCTGGGGGGCTTTGTGGCTGGGAGGCTTTGGGGCTGGGGGGCTTTGTGGCTGGGAGGCTTTGGGACTGGAGGGCTTTGGGAATGGAGGGCTATGGGACTGGAGGGCTTTGGGGGTGGAGGGCTATGGGGGTGGAGGGCTATGGGGCTGGAGGGATATGGGGCTGGAGGGATATGGGGGTGGAGGGCTATGGGGCTGGAGGGATATGGGGCTGGAGGGATATGGGGCTCAGGGCTATGGGGCTGGAGGGCTTTGGGGGTGGAGGGCTATGGGGCTGGAGGGCTTTGGGGGTGGAGGGCTTTGGGGGTGGAGGGCTTTGGGGTGGAGGCCTATGGGGCTGGAGGGCTTTGGGGGTGGAGGTCATTGGGGCTGGAGGGCTTTGGGGGTGGAGGGCTTTGGGGGTGGAGGGCTATGGAGCTGGAAGGCTATGGGGCTGGAGGGCTTTGGGGGTGGAGGGCTATGGGGCTGGAGGGCTTTGGGGGTGGAGGGCTATGGGACTGGAGGGCTATGGGAATGGAGGGGTTTGGGGTGGAGGGTTTTGGGGGTGGAGGGCTATGGGGCTGGAGGGCTATGGGGTGGAGGGCCATGGGGGTGGAGGGCTATGGGGCTGGAGGGCTATGGGGTGGAGGGCTGGAGGGCTATGGGGGTGGAGGGCTATACTGTCGATTTAGGGCCAGATAGCACTGCATTTTGCTTTGTGTTTGTGCTTGTGTTTCCCAATAAGCAATGTAGTTTTGTTTTGACTGTGTTGTAATTTGGTTTATCCTGATTGATTGGATGTTCTGGTCCTGAGGTTTCTGTGTGTTAGTAGAACAAGTATGTGAACTCAGCCCCAGGACCAGCTGGATGAGGGGACTCTTTTCTTTGCTCAGCTCTTGGCATTGCAGGGCTTGGTAATGATATGAGAGGGGGTCACTGTATTTTAGATGTTTCCAAAACTGAATTGCTCTTTTTTGAGTTTTTATTATTCGTGGATATTGGCCTAATTCTGCCCTACATGCAATGTTTGTAGTTTTCCTCTGGACATGTAGGAGAATCTAACAGAACTCTGCATGCAGGGTTTCAATGGGGTGATTGTTCCATTTGATGAAATCTTGTTTTGCAAGTGGACCCCACACCTCGCTGCCATAAAGTGCAATTGGTTCAATGACATATTCAATTAGTTTTAGCCAAATGTTAATAGGTATTTCAATTTGAATTTCCTTTTAATGGCATAGAATTCCCTGCGTGCTCTCTATCTCTCTCTCTCTCTCTCTCTCTCTCTCTCTCTCTCTCTCTCTCTCTCTCTCTCCGTCTCTGTCTCTCTCTCTCTGCCTGTCTCTCTCTCTGTCTCTCTCTCTCTCTCTCTGCCTGTCTCTCTCTCTCAATTCAATTCAATTCAAGGGACTTTATTGGCATGGGAAACATGTGTTAACATTGCCAAAGCAAGTGAGGTAGATAATATATAAAGTGAATATATAAAGTGAAATAAACAATAAAAATTAACAGTAAACATTACACATACAGAAGTTTCAAAACAATAAAGACAATCCAAATGTCACATATATGTACAGTGTTTTAACAATGTACAAATGGTTAAAGGACACAAGATAAAATAAATAAGCATAAATATGCGTTGTATTTGCAATGGTGTTTGTTCTTCACTGGTTGCCCTTTTCTCGTGGCAACAGGTCACAAATCTTGCTGCTGTGATGGCACACTGTGGAATTTCACCCAGTAGATATGGGAGTTTATCAAAATTGGATTTGTTTTCGAATTCTTTGTGGATCTGTGTAATCTGAAGGAAATATGTCTCTAATATGGTCATACATTGGGCAGGAGGTTAGGAAGTGCAGCTCAGTTTCCACCTCATTTTGTGGGCAGTGAGCACATAGCCTGTCTTCTCTTGAGAGCCATGTCTGCCTACAGCGGCCTTTCTCAATAGCAAGGCTATGCTCACTGAGTCAGTACATAGTCAAAGCTTTCCTTAAGTTTGGGTCAGTCACAGTGGTCAGGTATTCTGCCGCTGTGTACTCTCTGTTTAGTGCCAAATAGCATTCTAGTTTGCTCTGTTTTTTTGTTAATTCTTTCCAATTTGTCAAGTAATTATCTTTTTGTTTTCTCATGATTTGGTTGGGTCTAATTGTGCTGCTGTCCTGGGGCTCTGTAGGGTGTGTTTGTGTTTGTGAACAGAGCCCCAGGACCAGCTTGCTTAGGGGACTCTTCTCCAGGTTCATCTCTCTGTAGGTGATGGCTTTGTTATGGAAGGTTTGGGAATCGCTTCCTTTTAGGTGGTTGTAGAATTTAACGTCTCTTTTCTGGATTTTGATCATTAGCAGATATCGGCCTAATGCTGCTCTGCATGCATTATTTGGTGTTTTACGTTGTCCACTGAGCATATTTTTGAAGAATTCTGCATGCAGAGTCTGAATTTGGTGTTTGTCCCACTTTGTGAATTCTTAGTTGGTGAGTGGACCTTTCAACCATAAAGGGCAATGGGTTCTATAACAGATTCAAGTATTTTTTGCCAGATCCTAATTGGTATGTCGAATTTTATGTTCCTTCTCATGGCATAGAAGGCCCTTCTTGCCTTGTCTCTCAGATTGCTCATAGCTTTGTGAACGTTACCTGTGGCGCTGATGTTTAGGCCAAGGTACAGTTGAAGTTGGAGGTTTACATACACCTTAGCCAAGTACATTTAAACTCAGTTTTTCACAATTCCTGACATTTAATCCAAGTCAATATTCCTTGCTGAGCAGCATTTCAGGTTATGTCGATGTAGGACTGGTTTTACTCTGGATATAAACACTTTTGTACCTGTTTCCTCCAGCATCTTCACAGGGTCCTTTGCTGTTGTTCTGGGATTTGCACTTTTCGCACCAAAGTACGTTCATCTCTAGGAGACAGAACGCATCTCCTTCCTGAGCAGTATGACAGCTGTGTGGTCCAATGGTGTTTATACTTGCATACTATTGTTTGTACAGATGAACATGGTACCTTCAGGCATTTGGAAATTGCTCCCAAGGATGAACCAGACTTGTGGAGGTCTACAATTCTTTTTTTGAGGTCTTGGCTGATTTCTTTTGATTTTCCCATGATGTCAAGCAAAGAGGCACTGAGTTTGAAGGTAGACCTTGAAATACATCCACAGGTACACCTCCTATTGACTCAAATGATGTCAACTAGCTTATTAGAAGCTTCTAAAGCCATAACATAATTTTCTGGAATTTTCCAAGCTGTTTAAAGGCACAGTCAACTTAGTGTAAGTTAACATCTGACCCACTGGAATTGTGACACAGTGAATTATAAGTGAAATAATCTGTCTGTCGGAAAAATGACTTATGTTGTGCACAAAGTAGATGTCCTAACCGACTTACCAAAACTATAGCTTGAAATTTGTGGAGTGGTTGAAAAACGAGTTTTAATGACTCCAACATAAGTGGATGTAAACTTCCGACTTCAACTGTAGTGCTGCTGTAGGCCCTCCTTGGTTGGTGACAGAAGCACCAGATCATCAGCAAACAGTAGACATTTGACTTCAGATTCTAGTAGGGTGAGGCCGGGTGCTGCAGACTGTTCTAGTGCCCGCACCAATTCGTAGATATATATGTTGAAGAGGGTGGGGCTTAAGCTGCATCCCTGTCTCACCCCAAGACCCTGTGTGAAGAAATTTGTGTGTTTTTTCCAATTTTAACCGCACACTTGTTGTTTGTGTACATGGATTTTATAATGTCGAATGTTTTACCCCCAACACCACTTTCCATCAATTTGTATAGCAGACCCTCATGCCAAATTGAGTCAAAGGCTTTTTTGAAATCAACAAAGCATGAGAAGACTTTGCCTTTGTTTTGGTTTGTTTGGTTGTCAATTAGGGTGTGCAGGGTGAATACATGGTCTGTTGTATGGTAATTTGGTAAAAAGCCAATTTGACATTTGCTCAGTACATTGTTTTCATT
>NC_056434.1:13493495-13510995 GCF_018296145.1 Oncorhynchus tshawytscha | reverse complement strand
TTTACCCCCGTCACTCTGTCTTCTCTTTACCCCCCGTCACTCTGTCTTCTCTTTACCCCCCGTCACTCTCTCTTCTTTACCCCCCCGTCTGTCACTCTTCTCTTTACCCCTCTGTCACTCTCTCCCCGTCACTCTTTTTACCCCCGTCACTCTCTCTTTACCCCCGTCATTCTCTCTTTACCCCCGTCACTCTCTCTTCTCTTTACCCCCCGTCACTCTCTCTTCTCTTTACCCCCGTCACTCTCTCTTTATCCCCCCGTCACTCTCTCTTTACCCCCCATCACTCTCTCTTTACCCCCGTCACTCTCTCTTTACCCCCTCGTCACTCTCTCTTTACCCCCGTCACTCTCTCTTCTCTTTACCCCCTGTCACTCTCTCTTTACCCCCCTGTCACTCTCTCTTTACCCCCTGTCACTCTCTCTTTACCCCCCGTCACTCTCTCTCTACCCCCCGTCACTCTCTCTTTACCCCTGTCACTCTCTCTTTACCCCCGTCACTCTCTCTTTACCCCTCTGTCACTCTCTCTCTACCCCCCCCGTCACTCTCTCTTACCCCCCCGTCACTCTCTCTTTACCCCCCCGTCACTCTCTCTTTACCCCCCGTCACTCTCTCTTTACCCCCCCCTGTCACTCTCTCTTTACCCCCCGTCACTCTCTCTTTACCCCCCGTCACTCTCTCTTTACCCCCCCCATCACTCTCTCTTTACCCCCGTCACTCTCTCTTTACCCCCATCACTCTCTCTTTACCCCCCCATCACTCTCTCTTTACCCCCCCGTCACTCTCTCTTTACCCCCGTCACTCTCTCTTTACCCCCCTCTCTCTTTACTCTTTACCCCCTGTCACTCTCTCTTTACCCCCCCGTCACTCTCTCTTTACCCCCTGTCACTCTCTCTTTACCCCCCTGTCACTCTCTCTTTACCCCCATCACTCTCTCTTTACCCCCCGTCACTCTCTCTTTACCCCCCGTCACTCTCTCTCTACCCCTCTGTCACTCTCTCTCTACCCCCCCCTCGTCACTCTCTCTTTACCCCCCCGTCACCCTCTTCTCTCTCTACCCCTCTGTCACTCTCTCTCTACCCCCCGTCACTCTCTCTTTACCCCCGTCACCCTCTCTTTACCCCCTACCCCCCCCCGTCACTCTCTCTTTACCCCCCGTCACCCTCTCTTTACCCCCCGTCACTCTCTCTTTACCCCCCCCGTCACACTCTCTCTTTACCCCCCCGTCACTCTCTCTCTACCCCTCTGTCACTCTCTCTCTACCCCCCGTCACTCTCTCTTTACCCCCCCCGTCACCCTCTCTTTACCCCCCCGTCACTCTCTCTCTACCCCCCGTCACTCTCTCTTTACCCCCTGTCACTCTCTCTTTACCCCCCGTCACTCTCTCTTTACCCCCGTCATTCTCTCTTTACCCCCCGTCACTCTCTCTCTTTACCCCTCTGTCACTCTCTCTCTTACCCCCCGTCACTCTCTTTACCCCCCGTCACTCTCTCTTTACCCCCCGTCACTCTCTCTCTACCCCCCTGTCACTCTCTCTTTACCCCCCCGTCACTCTCTCTTTACCCCCCGTCACTCTCTCTTTACCCCCCGTCACTCTCTCTTTACCCCCCGTCACTCTCTCTTTACCCCCCTGTCACTCTCTCTACCCCCGTCACTCTCTCTTTACCCCCCGTCACTCCCCCCTGTCACTCTCTCTTTACCCCCCGTCACTCTCTCTTTACCCCCCGTCACCCCTCTCTCTCTCTCTACCCCCCTGTCTTTACTCACCCTCTCTTTACCCCCCGTCACTCTCTCTTTACCCCCCGTCTCTACCCCCGTCTCTCTTTACCCCCCGTCACTCTCTCTTTACCCCCCGTCACTCTCTCTCTACCCCTCTGTCACTCTCTCTCTCTACCCCCGTCACTCTCTCTTTACCCCCCGTCACCTCTCTTTTACCCCCCCCGTCACTCTCTCTCTACCCCCCCGTCACTCTCTCTTTACCCCCATCACTCTCTCTACCCCCTGTCACTCTCTCTTTAACCCCCCGTCATTCTCTCTTTACCCCCGTCACTCTCTTTACCCCTCTGTCACTCTCTCTTACCCCCCCGTCACTCTCTCTCTACCCCTCTGTCACTCTCTCTTTACCCCCCGTCACTCTCTCTCTACCCCCCCGTCACTCTCTCTTTACCCCCATCACTCTCTCTACCCCCCGTCTCTCTTTACCCCCCCGTCACTCTCTCTTTACCCCCGTCACTCTCTCTTTCTACCCCTCTGTCACTCTCTCTCTACCCCCCCGTCCTCTCTCTTTACCCCCCGTCACTCTCTCTTTACCCCCCCCGTCACTCTCTCCCCCCCTGTCTCTCCTCTACCCCCCGTCACTCTCTCTTTACCCCCATCACTCTCTCTCTACCCCCCGTCACTCTCTCTTGTCTTTACCCCCCGTCACTCTCTCTTCCCCCCGTCACTCTCTTCTACCCCCCGTCACTCTCTTTCTTTTACCCCTCTCTCTCTACTCTCTCTTCTCTTTACCCCCCGTCACTCTCTCTTTAACCCCCCGTCACTCTGTCTTCTCTTTACCCCCCGTCACTCTCTCTTTACTCCCCCCTCTTCTCTCTCTCTTTACCCCCCGTCACTCTCTCTCTACCCCCCCGTCTCTCTCTCTACCCCCTGTCACTCTCTCTTACCCCCCCGTCACCCTCTCTTTACCCCCCCGTCACTCTCTCTTGTCTTTACCCCCCCGTCCTCTCTCTTCTCTTTACCCCCGTCTCTCTCTTCTCTTTACCCCCCGTCACTCTCTCTTCTACCCCTCTGTCACTCTCTCTTTACCCCCGTCACTCTGTCTCTTTACCCCCCGTCACTCTCTCTCTACCCCCCCGTCACTCTCTCTCTACCCCCTCTCTGTCACTCCCCCGTCTCTCTACCCCCCGTCACTCTCTCTTTACCCCTCTGTCCCCGTCACCCCCTCTCTTTTTACCCCCCCTCTCTCTTTACCCCCGTCTCTCTCTACCCCCCGTCACCCTCTCTTTACCCCCCGTCACTCTCTCTCTACCCCCCGTCACTCTCTCTTCTCTTTACCCCCGTCACTCTCTCTTTATCCCCCCCGTCACTCTCTCTTTACCCCCCGTCACTCTCTCTTTACCCCCTCGTCACTCTCTCTTTACCCCCGTCACTCTCTCTTCTCTTTACCCCCTGTCACTCTCTCTTTACCCCCCGTCACTCTCTCTTTACCCCCCTGTCACTCTCTCTTTACCCCCCGTCACTCTCTCTCTACCCCCGTCACTCTCTCTTTACCCCCCCGTCACTCTCTCTTTACCCCCCCCGTCACTCTCTCTCTACCCCTCTGTCACTCTCTCTACCCCCCCGTCACTCTCTCTTTACCCCCCTCTCTCTTTACCCCCCGTCACTCTCTCTCTACCCCGTCACTCTCTCTTTACCCCTTGTCACTCTCTCTTTACCCCCCGTCACTCTCTCTTTATCCCCTGTCACTCTCTCTTTACCCCCCCGTCACTCTCTCTCTACCCCCGTCCTCTCTCTTTACCCCCCGTCACTCTCTCTTTACCCCCCGTCACTCTCTCTCTACCCCTCTGTCACTCTCTCTACCCCCCGTCACTCTCTCTTTACCCCCCGTCACCCTCTCTTTACCCCCCGTCACTCTCTCTCTACCCCCCGTCACTCTCTCTTTACCCCCATCACTCTCTCTACCCCCCGTCGCTCTCTCTTTACCCCCCGTCACTCTCTCTCTTACCCCTCTGTCACTCTCTCTCTACCCCCCCGTCACTCTCTCTTTACCCCCCGTCACTCTCTCTTTACCCCCCCGTCACTCTCTCTACCCCCCCCGTCACTCTCTCTTTACCCCCATCACTCTCTCTCTACCCCTCTGTCACTCTCTCTTTAACCCCCCCCGTCACTCTCTCTCTCTGTCTCTTTCTCTCTCTGTCTCCATCTCTATTCTCTCCACAAAGAGAAGCCAGCAGCAGGCAGTGATGTGATTGCATATCTGCCATCGATATGGTCCGGGCCCACTAATACAATTTATTAGGATCGATACAGAGATTCCCCAGTCACTCCCACTATGTTAATGAACTAAGAGCAAACCCCAATTCTCTCCCAAATCAGAGAGTCAGCTAAAGGAAAAGACCCACAGTCACCTTAGTAGGCCAATGAAAAATGGACAATGACTAAGATCTGTTTCTCAGAGTAGGAGTGCTGATCTAGGATCAGTTTTGACCTTTTAGGTTACAATGAATGCAAGGGAAGAGGGGACTGATCCTAGATCAGCAGTCTGAGACCCTTTATGAAGACAGGCTCTGAAGTTTAGGTTAGACAGCCCCCAATGATCAGCTTACCCTCCTCGACTCTTAACCTTAATCGTTAGGGGGGAGTCCCTGTCGGTGCCACTCCTCGACTCTTAATCTTAATCGTTAGGGGGGAGGCCCTGTCGGTGCCCCTCCTCGACTCTTAATCTTAATCGTTAGGGGGGAGGCCCTGTCGGTGCCACTCCTCGACTCTTTACCTTAATCGTTAGGGGGGAGGCCCTGTCGGTGCCCCTCCTCGACTCTTTACCTTAATCGTTAGGGGAGGCCCTGTCGGTGCCACTCCTCGACTCTTAACCTTAATCGTTCGGGGGAGGCCCTGTAGGTGCCCCTCCTCGACTCTTTACCTTAATCGTTAGGGGAGGCCCTGTCGGTGCCACTCCTCGACTCTTAACCTTAATCGTTAGGGGAGGCCCTGTAGGTGCCACTCCTCGACTCTTAACCTTAATCGTTAGGGGAGGCCCTGTCGGTGCCACTCCTCGACTCTTTACCTTAATCGTTAGGGGGGAGGCCCTGTCGGTGCCACTCCTCGACTCTTAACCTTAATCGTTAGGGGGGAGGCCCTGTAGGTGCCACTCCTCCAGATAAAGGGAAAGGGGAGGGGAGAGGAGGAGGGGAGAGGAGGAGGGGAGAGGAGGAGGTGAGGGAGGTGGAAAGAAAGAAACTCCTCCAGACAAATCTTTGTCATTGGAAAAGGAGGAGACGGAAAGACGAAGGAGAGATGGAGAGACAAAGGAGAGATGGAGAGACAAAGGAGAGATGGAGAGACAAAGGAGAGATGGAGAGACAAAGGAGAGATGGAGAGACAAAGGAGAGATGGAGAGACAAAGGAGAGATGGAGAGACAAAAGAGAGATGGAGAGACAAAGGAGAGATGGAGAGACAAAGGAGAGATGGAGAGACAAAGGAGAGATGGAGAGACAAAGGAGAGATGGAGAGAGAGTGAGGGAAGAGAAAAACATGACCTTTAAAAAGTGTGTTCTACATACAACACAGGGAGTGAGGGAGGGAGGCAGGGAGGGAGGGGGGGGTGCAGAACGATCCATTCGGTCCTGTCGTTAGCCCCCGCTAACAATAGCCCATTGAAAGTGCCTGTCAGCACTCTGACTGGAGACCCTTCTGATCAAAGATTCATTGATCACCCCCACCACAAATACCCCCCACCACACACACCCCCACCACACACACATGCACGCATACACACACCCTCCCCTCACTCACGCCGTCTCTCCATCCCTCCTTTGTCATCTGTTTCAACCTCTCCCGGACCCAGTCTGTAATACCTACATGTTTCAAGTAGACCACCATAGTCCCTGTACCTAAGAACGCCAAGGCAACCTGCCTAAATGACTTTTGCCTCGTAGTACTCACATCTGTAGCCATGTAATGCATTGAAAGGCTGGGCATGGCTCACATCGACACCATCATCCCAGACACCCTGGACCCACTCCAATTCACATAACGCCCCAACAGATCCACAGATGATGCAATCTCTATTGCACTCCACACTACCCTCTCTCACCTGGTCAAGAGGAATAACTACGTGAGAATGCTGTTCATTGACTACAGCTCAGCATTCAATACCATAGTGCCCTAAAAGCTCATCACTAAGCTAAGGATCCTGGGACTAAACACCACCCTCTGCAACTAGATCCTGGACTTCCTGACGGGCCGACCCCAGGGGGTAAGGGTAGGTAGCAACACATCTGCCACGCTGATCATCTGCCACGCTGAGGGGGGCCCCTCAGGGGTGCGTGCTTAGTCCCCTCCTGTACTCACTGTTCACCCATGACTGCGTGGCCGCTCACGACTCCCAGCACCATGATTAAGTTTTCCAGACGACACGGCGGTGGTAGGCCTGATCATCAACAACGATGAGTCAGACTATAGGGAGGAGATCAGAGACCTGCCAGTGTGGTGCCAGGACAAGAGCTGATTGTGGACTACATGAAACAGAGGGCAGAGTACGCCCCTATTCTCATTGACGGGGCTGCAGTTGAGCAGGTTAAGAGAAAAACCTATTCCCCCTCAGGAGACTGAAAAGACTTGACATGGGTCAGCAGATCCTCCAAAGGTTCTACTTCTGCACCTTCGAGAGCATCCTGACTGTTTGCATCACCGCCTGGTATGGCAACTGCTCAGCCTCCGACCACGAGGCACTACAGAGGGTAGTGCAGACGGCCAGTACATCACTGGAGCCAAGCTTCCTGTCATCCAGGACCTCTATACCAGGCGGTGTCAGAGGAAGGCCCTAAAAATGGTCAAAGACTCCAGCAACCCTAGTCATAGACTGTTCTCTTGGCTACTGCACGGCAAGCGGTACCGGAGCGCCAAGTCTAGGTCCAAGAGGCTCTGAACAGCTTCTACCCCCAAGTCATAAGACTCCTGAACATCTAGTCAAATGGCACGTATGATAGATTTATTTAAGAGAGTGGAGAGGGACCAGGGGGTGGGTTGACTTGAAAGTGCAGAGCTATAGATGAGGGGTCGTTATTGAATGGGGCGACAGGCCGCCTTCACCCCCCCTCATCATCCTCCCCTTCCCCTACCCATCCTCCCCTACCTCCCCCTCTGTACGGTAGTGTGACCTTGGCTTTGTGCACCCATTACACAATTCAGTGGCAGGGGCCCAATCGAATCTGCTTCTGTCGATCAATATCCTATTAAAGCACCACACAAAAAACGAGAATGAGAGAGAGAGAGAGAGAGACAGGGGGTGGAGGAAGGGAAGAGAGAGAGGGTGGGGGGTAGAGGGAGGGAAGAGAGAGAGGGGGTAGAGGGAGGGAATAGAGAGAGAGGGGGTAGAGAGAGAGAAATGGGGGTATAGGGAGGGAAGAGAGAGAAGGGGGGTAGAGGGAGGGGAAAGCGAGAATGGGGGAGAGATAGAGAGGGGGTAGAGGAAGGGAAGAGAGAGAAGGAAGAGAGAAAGAGAGAGAGGGATGGGAGAGAGAGAGGCGTAGAGGGAGGTAAGAGAGAGAAAGTGGGGGGTAGAGGGAGGGAAGAGAGAGGGGGTAGAGGAAGGGTAGAGAGAGAGGGAGGGGGTAGAGGGAGGGGGGGGTAGAGAGGGGTAGATGGAGGGTAGAGAGAGAGGGGGGTAGAGAGAGGGATGAGAGGGGGGTAGAGAGGGGGTAGAGAGGGGGTAGAGCGAGGGGGTAGAGAGAGGGATGAGAGAGGGAGGGTAGAGAGACGGGGGGGTAGAGGGAGGGATGAGAGAGGGGGATAGAGGGGAGGAATGAGAAAGGGGGGTAGAGGGGAGGGATGAGAGAGGGGGTAGAGGGGAGGGATGAGAGAGGGGGTAGAGGGGAGGGATGAGAGAGGGGTAGAGTGGAGGAATGAGAGAGGGGGTAGAGGGAGGAATGAGAGAGGGGGTAGAGAGAGGGATGAGAGAGGGGGGTAGAGGGAGGGATGAGAGAGGGGGGGTAGAGGGGAGGGATGAGAGAGGGGGTAGAGGGGAGGGATGAGAGAGGGGGTAGAGGGGAGGAATGAGAGAGAGGGGGTAGAGGGGAGGGATGAGAGAGGGGGTAGAGGGGAGGAATGAGAGAGGGGTAGAGGGGAGGGATGAGAGAGGGGTAGAGGGGAGGGATGAGAGAGGGGGTAGAGGGGAGGAATGAGAGAGGGGTAGAGGGGAGGGATGAGAGAGGGGTAGAGGGGAGGAATGAGAGAGGGGTAGAGGGGAGGAATGAGAGGGGGGGTAGAGGGGAGGAATGAGAGGGGGTAGAGGGGAGGAATGAGAGGGGGTAGAGGGGAGGAATGAGAGAGGGGGTAGAGGGGAGGAATGAGAGGGGGGTAGAGGGGAGGAATGAGAGAGGGGGTAGAGGGGAGGAATGAGAGGGGGGGGTAGGGGAGGGATGAGAGAGGGGGTAGAGGGGAGGAATGAGAGAGGGGTAGAGGGGAGGAATGAGAGAGGGGGTAGAGGGGAGGAATGAGAGGGGGGGTAGAGGGGAGGAATGAGAGAGGGGGTAGAGGGGAGGAATGAGAGGGGGTAGAGGGGAGGAATGAGAGAGGGGGTAGAGGGGAGGAATGAGAGAGGGGGTAGAGGGGAGGATGAGAGAGGGGGTAGAGGGGAGGAATGAGAGAGGGGTAGAGGGGAGGAATGAGAGAGGGGGTAGAGGGGAGGGATGAGAGAGGGGGGTAGAGGGGAGGAATGAGAGAGGGGGGTAGAGGGGAGGGATGAGAGAGGGGGTAGAGGGGAGGAATGAGAGAGGGGGTAGAGGGGAGGAATGAGAGAGGGGGTAGAGGGGAGGAATGAGAGAGGGGGTTAGAGGGGAGGAATGAGAGAGGGGTAGAGGGGAGGAATGAGAGAGGGGGGGGTAGAGGGGAGGGAATGTAAGTCTTCTTAAACTTAGCTGTTATCTCTATGTTGTTTGTTTTCTATATATTTTTGGCGTTACTGTAATTGGTCCGTTAATTTGGGAGATTCTGTTCCTTTCTCTCAGTCTCTTCTCTTCCCTATCAATTCAATTCAAGGGGCTTTATTGACATGGGAAACATGTGTTGTATTTGTATTTACAATGGTGTTTGTTCTTCACTGGTTGCCCTTTTCTTGTGGCAACAGGTCATCTATCTCTGTCTCGTACGTTTTATCCATCTGCTCAGCAGAGACAGTGGATCACTAGCTGCTCAATGCCAGTTTGCTGGTTCTACTAGAAATCCCCAGTTAGAAGCGGTATCACTAGTTGGTCATGATTGTCACTCTGTAGATCAGTTCCAGTTTGACCTGGCATGCTATAGACCATGCCAGGGGGTAACGCTTGGCACAGCCTGGCACAGAGCAACACACACCTAGGCCAGCAGTGCCCACCTCCATCTCATCTGCTTGTACGTTGGACACACACACATGAATACACACACACTTACTCTTTCTCTGTGAATGGTTGGCATCGTGCTAGAGTGGCACACACAGTACCCACGTCCAGGGGCATGCCCCCCTATGATCACTCTAACCCATACACACACACAGACCCCACGTCCAGGGGCATGCCCCCCTATGATCACTCTAACCCATACACACACACAGACCCCACATCCAGGGGCATGCCCCCCTGGGATCACTCTAACCTATACACACACACACAGACCCCACGTCCAGGGGCATGCCCCCCTGGGATCACTCTAACCCATACACACACACAGACCCCACGTCCAGGGGCATGCCCCCCTGGGATCACTCTAACCCATACACACACACAGACCCCACGTCCAGGGGCATGCCCCCTGGGATCACTCTAACCCATACACACACACAGACCCCCACGTCCAGGGGCATGCCCCCCTGGGATCACTCTAACCCATACACACACACAGACCCCACGTCCAGGGGCATGCCCCCCCTGGGATCACTCTAACCCATACACACACACAGACCCCACGTCCAGGGCATGCCCCCTATGATCACTCTAACCCATACACACACACAGACCCCACGTCCAGGGGCATGCCCCCTGGGATCACTCTAACCCATACACACACACAGACCCCACGTCCAGGGGCATGCCCCCTGGGATCACTCTAACCCATACACACACACAGACCCCACGTCCAGGGCATGCCCCCTATGATCACTCTAACCCATACACACACACAGACCCCACGTCCAGGGGCATGCCCCCCTGGGATCACTCTAACCCATACACACACACAGACCCCACGTCCAGGGGCATGCCCCCTGGGATCACTCTAACCCATACACACACACAGACCCCACGTCCAGGGGCATGCCCCCTGGGATCACTCTAACCCATACACACACACACGTACCCCACGTACCACACAGACCCACGGGGGCATGCCCCCTATGATCACTCTAACCCATACACACACAGACCCCACGTCCAGGGGCATGCCCCCTGGGATCACTCTAACCCATACACACACACAGACCCCACGTCCAGGGGCATGCCCCCTGGGATCACTCTAACCCATACACACACAGACCCATACACACACGACCCAGGGGCATGCCCCCTATGATCACTCTAACCCATACACACACACAGACCCCACGTCCAGGGGCATGCCCCCTGGGATCACTCTAACCCATACACACACACAGACCCCACGTCCAGGGGCATGCCCCCTGGGATCACTCTAACCCATACACACACACAGACCCCACGTCCAGGGGCATGCCCCCCTGGGATCACTCTAACCCATACACACACACAGACCCCACGTCCAGGGGCATGCCTCCCTGGGATCACTCTAACCCATACACACACAGACCCCACGTCCAGGGGCATGCCCCCCTATGATCACTCTAACCCATACACACACACAGACCCCACGTCCAGGGGCATGCCCCCCTGGGATCACTCTAACCCATACACACACACAGACCCCACGTCCAGAGGTATGCCCCCCTGGGATAACTCTAACCCATACACACACAGACCCCACGTCCAGGGGCATGCCCCCCTGGGATCACTCTAACCCATACACACACACATACCCCACGTCCAAGGGCATGCCCCCCTGGGATCACTCTAACCCATACACACAACTGGCCTCTCCTCCTGGCCTCTCCTCCTGGCCTCTCCTCCTTCCCTCCATCCTCACCCACCTCGTCTGCCCCCCGGCATACCCTGGCATTACTACTGGGGATACTGTTCACACCACACAATCCACCACACGGTTTGCCAACCTCACCAACCCCACCACTACCACCACCAACCCCACCAGCACCAACCCCACCACCACTTCCACCACCACCACCAACCCCACCACCACTTCCACCACCACCTCCAACCCCACCACCACCAACCCCACCACCACCAACCCCACCACCACTTCCACCACCACCAACCCCACCACCACTTCCACCACCACCACCACCAACCCCACCACCACTTCCACCACCACCACCACCAACCCCACCCCCAACCCCACCACAACCACCACCAACCCCAACACCACCACCCCCCACCAACCCCAACCCCACCACCACCACCACCCCCAACCCCACCACTACCAACCCCACCACTACCACAACCACCACCACCACCACCAACCCCCCACCACCAACCCAACCACCAACCCCACCACTACCACCACCACCAACCCCACCACCACCACCAACCCAACCACCACCACCACCAACCTCACCACCACCACCACCACTACCACTACCCCCACCACCATCCCTACCACCACCAACCCCACCATTACCATTACCACCACCACCACCACTACCAACCCCACCACCACCACTACCAACCCCACCACCACCACCAACCTCACCACCACCACCACCACTACCAACCCCACCACCACCACCACCACCACCACTACCACTACCCCCCACTACCACCACCACCATCCCTACCTCCA
Organism: Oncorhynchus tshawytscha; assembly: GCF_018296145.1. Taxonomy (NCBI): domain Eukaryota; kingdom Metazoa; phylum Chordata; class Actinopteri; order Salmoniformes; family Salmonidae; genus Oncorhynchus; species Oncorhynchus tshawytscha. The sequence continues at coordinate 13,499,381 of NC_056434.1, read as the reverse complement.
CCAACCCCACCATTACCATTACCACCACCACCACTACCACCACTACCAACCCCACCACCACCAACCCCACCACCACCACTACTAACCCCACCACCACTGCCACCACCAACCCCACTACCACCACCTACCCTACCACTACACCACCACCACCACCAACAACCCCACTACCACCACCACTACCACCACCACCACCAACCCCACCACCACCACCACCAACCCCACCACCACTACCACCACCACCAACCCCACCACTACCACCACTACCACCACCACCACCAACCCCACCACCACCACCACCAACCCCACCACCAATACCACCACCACCACTAACGTATTAGATCCCAGTACCGGTAGTACAGCATTGGTTCACTATTTTGTGTGTGGGAAGCATCCCAGCCACACCAGGTGTGTGTGTGAGTGTGTGTGTGTGTGTGTGTGTGTGTGTGTGTGTGTGTGTGTGTGTGTGTGTGTGTGTGTGTGTGTGTGTGTGTGTGTGTGTGTGTGTGTGTGTGTGTGTGTGTGTGTGTGTGTGTGTGTGTGTGTGTGTGTGTGAGTGTGTGTGAGTGTGTGAGTGTGAGTGTGAGAGTATGTGTGTGTGTGTGTGTGTGTGTGTGTGTGTGTGTGTGTGTGTGTGTGTGTGTGTGTGTGTGTGTGTGTGTGTGTGTGTGTGTGTGTGTGTGTGTGTGTGTGCGTGCGTGTGTGCGTGTGCGTGTGCGTGTGTGTGTGTGTGTGTGTGTGTGTGTGTGTGTGTGTGTGTGAGTGTGTGTGTGAGTGTGCGTGTGCGTGTGAGTGTGCGTGCGTGAGTGTGTGTGTGTGTGAGTGTGTGTGTGTGTGTGAGTGTGTGTGTGTGAGTGTGTGTGCGTGTGCGTGTGTGTGTGTGTGTGTGTGTGTGTGTGTGTGTGTGTGTGTGTGTGTGTGTGTGTGTGTGTGTGTGTGTGTGTGTGTGTGTGTGTGAGTGTAGTCCAGGAGCAGGTCTGCAGGGAGAGAAATACAGCAGTGCTGATCAAGCAGAAAAACTCAAGTCCTGTCAGGCGTCTTTTCTCTCCAATTCAATCCAATTCAATTCCAGGGGCTTTATTGGCATTTGAAACACATGTTAACATTCCCAAAGCAAGTGATAAACAAAAGTGAAATAAACAATAAAAATGAACAGTAAACATTACAATCACAACAGTTCCAAAGCAATAGAGACATTTCAAATGTCATATTATGTCTATATTCAGTGTTGTAACGATGTGCAAATAGTTAAAGTACAAAAAGGAAAATTAATAAACATAAATATGGGTTGTATTTACAATGGTGTTTGTTCTTCACTGAGAGAGAGAGAGAGAGAGAGAGAGAGAGAGAGAGAGAGAGAGAGAGAGAGAGAGAGAGAGAGAGAGAGAGAGAGAGAGAGAGAGAGAGAGAGAGAGAGAGAGAGAGAGAGAGAGAGAGAGAGAGAGAGAGAGAGAGAGAGAGAGAGAGAGAGAGAGAGAGAGAGAGAGAGAGAGAGAGAGAGAGAGATGTAGATTGAGACAATGCACTTTCTCTGCACCAGCAAGGCACAGCAATGTAGTTTGACGGATAGTGAGGGAGGGAGAAAGAGAGAAGGGCTCCATCAGAGAGAGAGAGATGAAGGCTCTATCAGAGAGAAAGAGAAAATGACAGAGGGAGGGGAAGAGAAAGAAGGATCAATATTGGCCTGATAGCTACAGGCTTCATTTGGAATCGTCCAGGCAAAAAGCACTTGATAAAGCCCTTAAGAGGTAGAGACTGCAGATGACCTATATGATTGATTTCCATTCCAGTCAGACAGACTGCAGTGCTGGTCACTTCCCCCTCCCTACCTCTCCCTCTATTCTTCCCTCTCTCTATCCCGTAGATCCCTCCATCTCACCTGTACAACGGAAGGGCTCCCAATTTAGGCCCCGCTTCTCTCTATCCTGCTCTGTATCCCCCTCTCATTCTACCCCTCTTTCTCTCTCTTTTCCTCTTTCCTCTCATTTTCATCTCTTTGTACCTTCTTATCTCCCTCTGTCCTTCTCTTGCCTCCATCTCTTTCCTCCCTCCATCCCGCTAATCTTTCCTTCTATAACCCTCTCTCTCTCCTTCTCTCTCTCCATCCCCTCCCACCTTCCCTTCATCTCTTTATCCCTCTCTCCAGACCAGAGCTATAGGCTGAGTTACTGCAGCCCGGTGTCCAGGTTAGCTCTCTCACAAATGACTTACCCTATTAGCCATGCAAATGTCCCCGCTGCTTTTCTGCCTGCCTCGTAAATAACACCGCCCAGCCACTTTGGATTAGGAAGGGAGGGAGGAGAGGAGGGAGGGTGTAGAGGGGGATTGAAAGAGGGGAAAAAGAGAGATGGCTTAGAAATTATACTGGCTCTCTTTTTTGGGGGGCGGGGGGGTTGAGTCTTCCGGGGTAACTCGACTACACGGAACAGTGTTTAATATATATATTTTTTGCCAGTTATCGGGAGAGGTGGGCGCCGCGATGTGATGATGCGTGCGCTATTGCGCTCTCTCCTCCCTCTTCTTTTCTGTCTCACTCCATTCCTCCATCCCTCTTTCTTTCTCTCCCTTTCTCTCCCAGTAGCAGTGTCCTCTCCCAATGTTAATTAGGAATACCATTACTGTGTCTGTCACAGCAGCCTCCTCCTCTTGTCCTCTCCTCCATTTGGTCTGCAGCAGTGACTCTCCTCTGACCTCTTCCTCGTCCTCTCGTCCTCTCCTCCATTTGGTCTGCAGCAGTGACTCTCCTCTTACCTCTTCCTCCTCCTCTCGTCCTCTCCTCCATTTGGTCTGCAGCAGTGACTCTCCTCTTACCTCTTCCTCCTCCTCTCGTCCTCTCCTCCATTTGGGCTGCAGCAGTGACTCTCTGACCTCTTCCTCCTCTTCTTGTCCTCTCCTCCATTTGGTCTGCAGCAGTGACTCTCTTACCTCTTCCTCCTCCTCTCGTCCTCTCCTCCATTTGGTCTGCAGCAGTGACTCTCTTACCTCTTCCTCCTCCTCTCGTCCTCTCCTCCATTTGGTCTGCAGCAGTGACTCTCCTCTTACCTCTTCCTCCTCCTCTCGTCCTCTCCTCCATTTGGTCTGCAGCAGTGACTCTCTGACCTCTTCCTCCTCCTCTCGTCCTCTCCTCCATTTGGTCTGCAGCAGTGACTCTCCTCTTACCTCTTCCTCCTCCTCTCGTCCTCTCCTCCATTTGGTCTGCAGCAGTGACTCTCTGACCTCTTCCCTCCTCCTGTCGTCCTCCTGTCGTCCTCTCCTCCATTTGGTCTGCAGCAGTGACTCTCCTCTGACCTCTTCCTCCTCCTCTTGTCCTCTCCTCCATTTGGTCTGCAGCAGTTACTCTCTGACCTCTTCCTCCTCCTCTCGTCCTCTCCTCCATTTGTTCTGCAGCAGTGACTCTCCTCTTACCTCTTCCTCCTCCTCTCGTCCTCTCCTCCATTTAGTCTGCAGCAGTGACTCTCTGACCTCTTCCTCCTCCTCTCGTCCTCTCCTCCATTTGGTCTGCAGCAGTGACTCTCCTCTTACCTCTTCCTCCTCCTCTTGTCCTCTCCTCCCTTTGGTCTGCAGCAGTGACTCTCCTCTTACCTCTTCCTCCTCCTCTTGTCCTCTCCTCCATTTGTTCTGCAGCAGTGACTCTCCTCTTACCTCTTCCTCCTCCTCTCGTCCTCTCCTCCATTTGTTCTGCAGCAGTGACTCTCCTCTTACCTCTTCCTCCTCCTCTTGTCCTCTCCTCCATTTGGTCTGCAGCAGTGACTCTCCTCTGACCTCTTCCTCCTCCTCTCATCCTCTCCTCCATTTGGTCTGCAGCAGTGACTCTCTGACCTCTTCCTCCTCCTCTCATCCTCTCCTCCATTTGGTCTGCAGCAGTGACTCTCTGACCTCTTCCTCCTCCTCTTGTCCTCTCCTCCATTTGGTCTGCAGCAGTGACTCTCTGACCTCTTCCTCCTCCTCTTGTCCTCTGCTCCATTTGTTCTGCAGCAGTGACTCTCTGACCTCTTCCTCCTCCTCTCATCCTCTCCTCCATTTGGTCTGCAGCAGTGACTCTCTGACCTCTTCCTCCTCCTCTTGTCCTCTCCTCCACTTGGTCTGCAGCAGTGACTCTCTTACCTCTTCCTCCTCCTCTCATCCTCTCCTCCACTTGGTCTGCAGCAGTGACTCTCTTACCTCTTCCTCCTCCTCTCATCCTCTCCTCCATTTGGTCTGCAGCAGTGACTCTCCTCTGACCTCTTCCTCCTCCTCTCGTCCTCTCCTCCATTTGGTCTGCAGCAGTGACTCTCCTCTGACCTCTTCCTCCTCCTGTTGTCCTCTCCTCCATTTGGTCTGCAGCAGTGAGTCTCTGACCTCTTCCTCCTCCTCTCGTCCTCTCCTCCATTTGGTCTGCAGCAGTGACTCTCCTCTGACCTCTTCCTCCTCCTCTCGTCCTCTCCTCCAGTTGGTCTGCAGCAGTGACTCTCCTCTTACCTCTTCCTCCTCCTCTCGTCCTCTCCTCCATTTGGTCTGCAGCAGTGACTCTCTTACCTCTTCCTCCTCCTCTCGTCCTCTCCTCCATTTGGTCTGCAGCAGTGACTCTCCTCTTACCTCTTCCTCCTCCTCTCGTCCTCTCCTCCATTTGGTCTGCAGCAGTGACTCTCCTCTTACCACTTCCTCCTCCTCTCGTCCTCTCCTCCATTTGGTCTGCAGCAGTGACTCTCTGACCTCTTCCTCCTCCTCTCGTCCTCTCCTCCATTTGGTCTGCAGCAGTGACTCTCCTCTTACCTCTTCCTCCTCCTCTCGCCCTCTCCTCCATTTGGTCTGCAGCAGTGACTCTCTGACCTCTTCCTCCTCCTGTCGTCCTCTCCTCCATTTGGTCTGCAGCAGTGACTCTCTTACCTCTTCCTCCTCCTCTTGTCCTCTCCTCCACTTGGTCTGCAGCAGTGACTCTCCTCTTACCTCTTCCTCCTCCTCTTGCCCTCTCCTCCATTTGGTCTGCAGCAGTGACTCTCCTCTTACCTCTTCCTCCTCCTGTCGTCCTCTCCTCCATTTGGTCTCCAGCAGTGACTCTCTTACCTCTTCCTCCTCCTCTCGTCCTCTCCTCCATTTGGTCTGCAGCAGTGACTCTCCTCTTACCTCTTCCTCTTCCTCCTCCTCTCGTCCTCTCCTCCATTTGGTCTGCAGCAGTGACTCTCTTACCTCTTCCTCCTCCTCTCGTCCTCTCCTCCATTTGGTCTGCAGCAGTGACTCTCCTCTTACCTCTTCCTCCTCCTCTTGTCCTCTCCTCCATTTGTTCTGCAGCAGTGACTCTCCTCTTACCTCTTCCTCCTCCTCTCGTCCTCTCCTCCATTTGTTCTGCAGCAGTGACTCTCCTCTTACCTCTTCCTCCTCCTCTTGTCCTCTCCTCCATTTGGTCTGCAGCAGTGACTCTCTTCTTACCTCTTCCCCCTCCTCTCGTCCTCTCCTCCATTTGGTCTGCAGCAGTGACTCTCTTCTTACCTCTTCCTCCTCCTCTCGTCCTCTCCTCCATTTGGTCTGCAGCAGTGACTCTCTGACCTCTTCCTCCTCCTCTCGTCCTCTCCTCCATTTGGTCTGCAGCAGTGACTCTCCTCTTACCTCTTCCTCCTCCTCTCATCCTCTCCTCCATTTGGTCTGCAGCAGTGACTCTCCTCTTACCTCTTCCTCCTCCTCTCGTCCTCTCATCCATTTGGTCTGCAGCAGTGACTCTCCTCTTACCTCTTCCTCCTCCTCTTGTCCTCTCCTCCATTTGGTCTGCAGCAGTGACTCTCTGACCTCTTCCTCCTCCTCTCGTCCTCTCCTCCATTTGTTCTGCAGCAGTGACTCTCCTCTTACCTCTTCCTCCTCCTCTCGTCCTCTCCTCCATTTGGTCTGCAGCAGTGACTCTCCTCTTACCTGTTCCTC